>NC_028453.1:7826949-8030491 GCF_000263155.2 Setaria italica | reverse complement strand
CCGGCCCCAGCCGGCGACGGTAGACTAGTTTTGCAATTTTTTCATCCCGACTATATATTTTTGTAAAATGCTAAAATAAAAAATATAAAAATAAAAAAAGTTCCATCTTAACACTACGCAGCGTCCACCAAACTGCTGGCCTACTACGCAGCCCATCTCGTGATGCAGGCTAGGCCTGCGCCACTCGAAGGCCTGATCGAGTAGGAGGCCCATGTTACTTACAGGCGAGCGGCCCGTGTGGTGCTTGCACCGCATCGTGAGGGATCCCCCCCCGCCGCCGCCGCCCATGGAGATGGAGCCCTGCCGTCCGCCATCGCTGCCTCCGGGAGCACTCGAGGGCGCCGCCGCCTGATCCATCCCGGCCGCATCCGCTTCCCCTTAAACCCCTCCGCCGCAGCCGCTTCTCCCATCCTCTCGCCGGTCGCAGCTGCCCCGCCCCTGAAGCCTCTCAACAACCCTGCTTTTCCGGCCTTCCGACCCCACCCGAGCCGCCGCGGTGCTCTCCTCCCTCCGGTCATCGGCAGCTGGCGCCCTCCCGCATCGACAATGCTCCACTTGATGAACCATCTCGGCTTCCCATTCCGCCACCCGTGGCTCTTCCCCGTCGCCCGATTCGCCGCAACCGCGGCAGAAGCTGAAGCCCCCACCCCGTTTGCCGTCGAGGACTACCTCTTCGCAACCTGCGGCCTCACCGCAGCGCAAGTCGCCATGGCCGTCGGGCGCGCCAAGACGCTCTCCCGCCTCGAGTCCCCCTCTAAGCCTGACGCCGTGCTCGCGCTCCTCTCCGGCCTCGGCCTCTCGACTCGTACCTTCTCTGCTGCAACAAGGAGACATCGCCGCCGCCATCATCCGCGACCCGTACCTTCTCTGCTGCAATGCCGACAAGACCCTCGCCCCGCGCGTCGCCGAGCTCCGTGATCTCGACCTCCGCCCCTCCCAGATCGTCCAATTCGTCCGGCTGGCCCCTGCAGGCTTCCGCCATCCCGACATCGTCACGAAGCTCCAGTACTTCATCCCCCTCTTCGGCTCCTTCGACAACTTCCTTCGTGCGCTGAAGAGAAGCTCCTACCTCCTGACCGCTGATCTGGAGCGTGTGATCTAGCCCAATGTCTTGTACCTGCGCGAGTGCACGCTACGTGCTCACGAGATTTCCATGACCTCCATCAATCAGCCGAGGTTGCTCTACAGCAAACAGGAGCATGTCCGGGCGATGTTGGCCCACGCTGTGGACATCGGCATACCTTGTGGCACCCCAATGTTCTGGCATGCATTGCAATTTGTTGCGAACCGCAACAAGGAGACTATCGCTGCGAAGATGGAGCTCTTGAAGAAGACATTCCGATGGTTGGATGCTGAAGTGGCTAGTGTAGTGTCCAGGTGCCCGTCTCTGCTGACGATCTCTGAAGATAGGGCACAGTGTGTATCAGTTTCTGTTCGCTGAGGTCGGGTTGCATCCAGAGTATATTGCTCCGAGACCGGCATTAATCACATTTAGCCTGGAGGGCGTCTCATGCCCTGCCACTATGTCGTGAAGTTTCTTAAGGCAAATGGATTGTTGGGGCATGACTGGAGCTACTTCACCACAGTCATGCTGACTGAAAAGGTCTTCGTGCACAAGTTCATACATCCTTACAAGGAAACTGCACCACAACTTGCTGAAGATTATGCTGATGCTTGCAGAGGGGAAATGCCGTCTAGATTTAGATTGCAGGAGCTGGGTACTGCATTGGCAAGTGTGTAACTTTGTACTGCAAGTCCGCACTGCATAAATTGACAGTTAGCAGCAGGAAGAGATGGTGATCCTGTTTCATTGTTCATTGCCTAAATATGGTGCATCGGTTATGCAATGCTAGTTTGGCTTTGTTGCTAGTCTCCGATGAAACTATCATGCTTGCATATTAATTTGAAGACTTTGTCTTCCAGTAGACAACTAGTGTTGGATTCTAATTGCCGGAATGGGTATGATTGGGTTATAGGTATTGGGTGATCCTTTGGTGACCTGGAGCTTCAACTTGGGAAGGTTTGTTTCGGACTTAAGGCGTGATCAGTTGTAGAGTGAGGAATACAAGGTGTTCTGGGAGTTGGTTAAGTCCAAGAACTTCGCAACTCGCTCACTCTACAAATTCTTGAGTTTCAGGGTGTCCCTGTCTGGAAATTTCAAAAATTGACCCTGAATTCGCAAGCCTTTCAAGATTTGACACCCTGACCCACATGTCAATGACTCAGAGTGCCCCCACGTGTCATTATAATATGAGTGTCAAATCTTGAAAGGCTTACAAATTTAATGTCAAATATCAAAATGTCTCCCCCCAAAACAGGTACAATCTGCAGATCAGCAGATGTATTGTAAAGAAGTGTGTGTACAGAAAATGTTTCCTGTTCCTTATGGTGAAAATGAATCAGGAACCATATTTTGCTTGGTTGTTGCATTACCGGTCCATATGGAGCTGTGTTTGGGAAACTTTTGGGCAGGAAGAGTCCTCGACTTCAACAACAACAATAACATAGCCTTTTAGTCCAAGCAAGTTGGGGTAGGTTAGAGTTGAAACCCAAGAGCCATAAATCAAGGTTCAGGTGTATGGATAGCAGTTTTCCAAGCAGGGCTAAATCTTTAGGTATATTCCATCCCTTCCTATCTCATTATATCAAGTAGTCTCATTCTTTTGTGCCATCTTCCTGTTTAGCTTCTGACGTAGCAATTATCTAAATGTGTTTTGGAGTGAGTTCTTACTGTCTAAATTGTGTAACTGGCAATACCAAGTGATGAAGAAATTTCCTAAGGCGCTTTCAAGAAAAACTGAGATTATCCCTTTTTTGAAGAAAAAAAAGAGGTTTGCTGACGCATAAGCTTGGCTCATGGATGGAAAATGAGGCACGGTTGCTATACCACCTAACAATGGAAAATGACTTTTTGGAATTTTATTGAATTATGCAATTCTGATGTGTGGCCGTGGCAGTGGAATATCCAGAATGCATGTATCGAACGCCCGCATATATAAAGGAAAAGTAATGTGATATGGAATAATCCAAACCTCCTACTCTGTTGTAGTCAACTATGTTTAATGATTCATCAATTTTGAAAAGTGCAACAAAAATGTATGCATCCAAGTGCCAGTGCCTCTTGGGTGTTGTCGAGTTTGTTCATCCAAGTATCCAACATTTCTTCAACCATCCAATGAATCCAATGACAAATATAAGCTGTTTGAATATTGATAAGGACATGTCTAGAAGGTGAAATTCTTACCATCATTTCTAAAGTATATTATTAAATAGGAAAATGTATACATTGCAAAATTATTTTTCGTGTAAATCTAGTAGAATCAACCTCATGTAACTATTTGTATTTTTAGTTATTGATGGTCAAAACTTAAAAAGTTGATTAAGACATACCTAGAACAAATAACTACAGCAGATAGTTTTTTCAAAACAGAATAATATACAAATTATCGATATTTTCGCTCATTTATTTAATAAAAAGTATTCCCACTTTATATGATTAAATCTAAATAACAGTTTGAATTCTTGATAGGTGGGTACAAGCAGCAAACCCATATTTCAATTTTCTGTAATTTGTCTTTGGATCAATCAACAAAGGCACCAATCTGTACTGCAGATCATAATACATCTGGAACACACTGGAAATTAACAGTGGCAGATTTTATCTTCACAAGGCAGCGGTAGACTCGGTGGAGCACAGGGAGGAGCAGCAGCACGAGAGCTCTCAGGTCTCAGCAGCTTTGCATCGGCAAGTGGAAAATGTAGTCGCCCGAGACCACCACGCCCCAAAAGGAAGGCTTTGTAGATGCATTAACGAATTCCCCCAGCGCATTGTAGCAAAACCCAAGAAATAAACTTCATAATATATACTAAAATTCCAGAAAAAATGGACAAATACCTCCACACATGTGCAACAGGAAAACGGTGGATTTGGTTTCTTCTGTCAGATCAAAATCCATCACAATTTGGGAAATTCCTGGTTCAAAAAAGAAAAAGGCCATTTCCCCCATAAAGATCAGTGATGATACTAGGAACAAGCTTAACCAATCACTAGCATATTAGGGAAAATTATCTGATAGCCAGTTTGCATTGCTTGCTAGAAATTTATTCATAAATGTGACATCATATTTTCCAGAAATTTACTCATACTGTAACATTAGGAAAAATGAATATGCTCTTAAAGTTTCGCAAGGAACATAAGGTACACATGTATGACCTGAGCACAATCTAAATACTGAACATTGAACATGAAATTTTGATAGTAACTGGCCTATGATAGAAAAATGAACAAGAACGATGGAATGAAAATGGAAGTCCAGCTACTCTGGACAGAAATTGCTATAAAAGCAGAATTCATCGAAACAGTTAGTAGAAAACAGCTCAAAACTGTTGTCTCTGGTTTCTCATTTCTTGTTTTACAGCGTCTTTGGTTTCATCAGAAAATTAGTTTACACAAGCATCCAATTTTTAGTGCAAGTGCAAAGGGATAACTCCATGTAAGCCCTTACCGTGTGTCACACATCAGTGAGTCTCATGACAGTCTTTTGCACGAGTCTATAAATGGTTAGTAAGCATAAGAGGTTAGCAGTGCAAGTGCAAAGGGACAACTCCATGTATCCCCTCGCTGTGTGTCATGGGTCTCATGACAGTCTTTACCCTTTTGCATCAGTCTGTAAAACCATGAGTCAAGTTTATGCTTACTAGGTCCATAAAGATGAAAGCATATACAAATTAAAACTATGGCCAAACATTCTTGTGAAATTTAATAACAACAGCAAAGATGCTGAAGATCTTAGTCAACTTGATTAATAGAGAGCAAAGATAAATCTAGTCGTGGTCATAACTATGCCATACTGTCCTCATTACCAGAAGAAGAGTCTACAAGGATTCAGGAACCAAATACTAGCTCCATTGGGTGTTAACCACAACTGATCCAGCATGTAGCAACACACTACTGTTAGGCAAGAACACTGAAACAAAGTTACCAGCTCACTGCTCAGTGTCAAAACATTGCTAAGCACTACACAGTTAAACACTTGCCGAGCCAGTGTTGGGTTCCGGCGCTTCTCCTCTGCAAGCAGCAGCATAGTCTTGGGCGAGGCTTGGTGCAGCTTCCTTGTAAGGACGTATGAACTTCTCCATGAAGACATTCTCACTCACTTGGACAGCGGTATAGTAGCTCCGGTCCTGCTCCAACAATCCATTTTCCTTAAGGAACTTCACAACATAATGCCTAGGCATCAGGCGACGCTCCAAGCTATATGTAAGTAGTGCAGGCCTGTGAGCTATGTACTCTGGTTCCAACCCGACCTGGGTGATCAGGAACTCTGACATGCGGCACAGTCTGTCCTTGGAGTGCTTCAGCACCAACGGTAACTTGGAAACTGCGATGCCCACCTCAGCATCCGACCACCTGAATGTCTTCTTCAGGAACTCCACCTTTGCAGCAATCTTCTCCTCGCTAAGGAACGCGACTGCGAGCAGCGCGTGCCTGAACATCCCGGTGCGACGGGGCACACCAATAGCCTCGGCGCGCTCCACCATTTCCCGGACGCGTTCAGGGTTGGTGGTGATCAGCCTTGGCACGGGGAGGGACAGCTTGGCAATATCACAAGCACCTAGCCCGCACTCCATCAGGAACGAGACGTTGGGCTTGACCACCCGCTCCAGGTCGGAGCTGAGGAGGTAGGCGTTGCTCCTGACAGCCTGGAGCAGGTTATCGAAGGAGCCGAAGAGGGGGACGTAGTACTGCAGCTTGGAGACGACGGTGGGGCGGCGGAAGCGCGCGGGGTCGACGAGGACGAGGCGGGCGATCTGGGACGGGGAGAGGCCGATGTCCCGGAGCTCAGCGAGGCGCGGGGCCAGCGTGCGCTCGACCTCGGAGCAGAGGAGCTTCGGGTCGTAGGCGACGGCGGCGGCGATGTCAGCGTCGGAGAGACCGAGGCCCGATAAGAAGGCGAGCACTGCATCGGGCCTAGAGGGGGACTTGAGGTGCGAGAGCACCTTGGAGGCCTTGAGCGCCTGCGCAGGGGTAAGATGGCAGGTGGCCACGAGGTATTCCTCGACGGCGAAGGGGGCGGCGTTGCTAGCCGAGTAGGCGGCGGCGGCGGCGGTGGTGGAGAATCGTGTCGTTGGGAGACGGCATTGGTGGCGCCGCAACGAGAGGAGCGTGACGGTTGTGCGGGGACGGAAGGAGAGAGGAAGGTGTTGTTTCTGGACGGGGAGCATGGCTGCCGGCGCCGGCGCCGGCGGGGAAGCACGCGGCGTCGCCGAGGATGGGACAGAGGAAGCGCTATAGGCTAGCGGTTATCGCACAAAATGCACATTTTTTTTTTGTTTTGGATTATAAAAGATGAAAAATCAGGTTATCCAAAACTTGGGCAAAACAAAGGAGAAGGAAAGGTATTTTTTTTTTCTATTTTCTTTTTTGTTTCTTTGCTTTCTTTCCTTTTTTCTCAGGAGGAGCCACAGACCATAATCCGCCGTGTTATGGAGGATTCTTTTCAAATCCACAAATCCGCAATAGATTCAATCTAAACAAAATGGATTCAGTCTACAAACTGTTATGTATGAATCTTAATACAAGCACAATCTCCTTTCCTTTAGAACTTCGGTAAATAAAGAGTCTTCTCCAAAACAAAATGGTAAGAGGGGCAGACGGCAGATAGGGATACATAAACCGTAAAACACCCGAAGATTGGGACACCTGTGGTCTGCCTCGGGCACGGTTATATGTCATTACAGGCGACAAATCTGTGTTTATCATTTTCTAATTAGCGCGTCCGTACATGCAAAGGGAGTAGTGGGCCGACGCGTTTTTCAGTGGACCAGACACAATAATTTGTTTGACGCGTATTCACCTACGAGAGAAAACTAAAAAAAGAAAAGATTTTGCATGCAAGTAAACACAATATGCAATTTTAAAATTAAAAAAATTCATAAATCATAAACTAAGCATCCAAATTAAATTCCGATTGCACCACTATGTTTCTTACGACAAGATCTTTAAAACAAGATCACACTCGATTATGTTTGGATCATTTTATAAAAAAATGTTTTTTAAATGCGAAATATTAAATTTGATTACAGCGAACAAATATTTGAATAACCAGAATAAATAATTGTCTAATATGAAGAAAATAACAGGGTGAAAAAATGATTATAAACAGCGAATGAAATACTAAACATCACAAAGTTTGCATGATGCAAAAAAAATAGATGTATAGTAAATAAAAATTGAAAATTTGATTTTAGAACAATCTTTTAAACTACATACAACTGGAACAAATTATATGAACTCAAATGTTATACTAATCAAACAAGTTATATAAACTCACGGAATGAAAATAAATATACCCGGAACAAATTATACGAACTCACATAACAAAATAGTAGTACACATCGAACATATCATATGAATTCACATCTATATATCTCGAACAAATTGCCGGAACTCATAGAACAAGTATTTATACACATAGAATAAATTATATGGACTCATTGAATAAAAATTTGTACATTTGGAACAAATACATTTTGGATATATAATATTATTTTAATCCACGAGTTTGACCAATTCAATCATAAAAAGGGAATAAATGAGTCAATGTTGCCAACGAATGAGTCTAGTGAACACATAATTTTACACTCCAAACTAATAAATCTATATAGAACAACTAAATGTACTAAGTAATAATCTTGAATGTACTTTTTTATGTACTAAGAAAAATATATAGTGTTATAAAAAAATACAAGAGAAGAGTAAAAATATAAAAGGAAAATGAATCAAATAAGCAAAAAAAATTATAAATTACGTACGAAGAAATATATAGAAGAGAATCTAAATTAAAATATAAAAATAATTAATTAAACTAATAAAAGGAAAAGAAATCAAAAGGGAAAAAGGAATGAGGAAATGGAAATAAGGTCGAAGATAAAAACAAGATAAAATAAAAGAAATGAAAATTGAAGTAAAATAAAAAAACAAAAAAATAGTCATAATAGAGTTATATGAGTTGCGAATCAAATTATAATATATGAGTTGCGAATCAAATTATAATATAAGTGAGTATGCTAGGTTGTCATCTGACTAAAAGAAAAAAAAAGAGTAAAACGGAAAAGCTTCCATTAAAAAAGGAAAAAGAAAGGAAGAGAATATGCTAACCGGAGAAGAGAAATAAATAGCGAAAAGGAAAAAACGAATGAAAGAAAACACACGGAAGGAACGAAACAAATAACGGACGGAAGAAAAGAAAAGGAAACCGGAGGCACCTCTCCCTCCACGTGCCAGCTTGCAGCAGGAAAAAAAAAACAGCAGGAGGGCGGAGTTGGGCCAAATCATCAGCCCACGCGTGCAGCGTCTTGAAGCAACGAGCGCTTTTTTGTCGCGTACGCAACTTACAGTCCTGACGGTCTGCCTCCCCTACTAACAAGTTCATTTTAAAAACTGATTACCTTGTCATAGACATCATTTATTTAAGAAAAGAGGAGTATTTCTTAGCGACCATTATAATCGCTGCCGCATCCGCCGCGTATCAAGAATGTCATGACCGAGGACAATCCGTATACAAGCTCCTTGTTTAAACAGACTGTTAGCTCCACAAGCCCGAAGTATAGTTGTTAGTTGATAGAGTAACACAATTGCACACTGCAAATTGTTTGTTCGCAAAAAGTAATGCCAAAAAATTAGAGATTTGTGAAGTAGCTAATCAAGTCCTACAATATACGAGGGTATATTCTTGATCAAGAAACCAAAAACACATTGCATTTTGTCATAATCAACATAATCATACCAAAAGTCATAACTTCCGAGGCCAGAGTCAGCTGAAGATGCTGCTACTCGAAACCATCGGATCCAGCAGGCAAACCTGCCTGGGTGAATCATAATAAGATATTAACTTGAAACTGCTGTTCATTTTGCATCATCACTCATAAATAGAGACAACTAACTAAGAAGTCACCTGATTTGGTCGCTGCAAATAATATTGGAGAATAGGGAAAAGTCAAAAAAAAAATGAAAATGGTAATAAGAGCGCATGACCGCATAGGATCTGCATCAGAACTATTATGCTTTTCTCCAAAGCTGCAACAGTCCAATTCTTTGGGGTACCGTCCATCATACGGAAAAGGAATTGTGTTCACAAACATGAAGCAGGTAATTTCTAAGAAGACCCTAATTATCCAACAACATATGAACTAATTGTGCAGAGCCAGTACCACATGACACCACCGCTACCAAGAACTTAGATGCCAGTTGGGCAATAAATCAAGGCAATTTTGAATAACAGCATGGATGCAAAAAGGCAACGAAACACGTAATCTAGTTGATGACTTCCAACCATTTAGCACATAGCATCACAAAAAGGTAACAGCATCAACAATAACTAAATCTTTATAATCATTGTGTTCGTAAACCAGCAGTCCACCATCTGGTAATTGCATGAGGCAGCCTGGCTAGGCGTTGCAGTTGCAGCAACAGTACTGTCATGCACTCATACTCCTTTGAGTCTCCATGGACCCTGTTCGTGACTATGCTATTCATCATCTCCTTCCAGTCAGATGCCAACAATTTCTTCCTGCAACACAAGCATAGGTCTATTTGACTATTTCCCATCCGTTCAATAACATATATCAGCAAGCTTGATCATGTACCTATTTTCAACTAACCTGAAATAGTTGCTTTGCTCCCAACAATCAAGAAATCTAAAAGCAGACATCATTTTTTTTCCACACCAGGCAAACCCAAAAAGTAAGCATCAAATGCATGTTAATTTAGCAATTTTCCCGGGGTTATACATGCTTCGGTATTTTCAGGGATGGTAGACGAAGCATAACTATTTTCCAGTCTTCCAGAAACTTTTGAAAAAAATGTGTTTTTCAAATATGTCCTAGGAAATGTTATGGATATTCTCAATTTAGCAATTTTCCCGGGGTTATACATGCTTTGGTATTTTCAGGGATGGTAGACGAAGCATAACTATTTTCCAGTCTTCCAGAAACTTTTGAAAAAATGTGTTTTTCAAATATGTCCTAGGAAATGTTATGGATATTCTCAATGAACACTTCTTAGTGTACACAGCTTCAATAATTGTTGCTTGAGAAAATTAACTGGCTACAACAACATATTTTTTAGCCAAAAGATTTTTTTTCCCTTCCCTGCTCTAAGAAAGCAAAGTTAATGGAAATACCAGTTTACACAATACAGTTGAAGTCACAGCTCTCCAGAACCAAAAATCTTTTGCTGAACAATTCCAGTTTACAAGAAGTCATAGCAATTAACTGTGCCTAGTTACTTGTCTCAAAAGATCAGCATTACAGATGAGTAAGGTATGCAACTGAATGCAGGAAGCCCACACATCAAATATGGCTGGAATCCCATGCTCTACATTGAGTTACCAACGCTTCTCTAGCAAAAGTATCTTGTGCGCACTAATAAGGCAATAACCTGGGCTTCCTAAGGGTAAATCCATTGAAAGGTCAGATTTTAGCAGAGTGAGAGCTACAGTTGGTGCAGAACTTGCTTTAGCAAAAAATAAATAAATAATCACAGGAGTAGCTTGTACTACAGCTGACTACTAAAGATAATAACTAATACAAACTGTAGCAGTGTCATGGAGTGTCACCTAGGTACTTAAACATTAAAAATCCAAGATTCATGGCCTTGAACTTTTTAGATGCACCAGTGTACTTTACTTTTAATTGAAAGTTATGATCAAGCTTCAGAAAATTCACAGTGAGTTGAAATAACAGAGAATAGCCACAAGCAAAGGTCACACTTTTTTTGATTAATAATGAGCTAGAATTGACAGCTTCACACAATTTATCAGCACTTTCATAATTGCGATAGAAAGATATTATCTAAAAATAGAAAGCAATGCATGCATATTTGAGTAGTTAACAGATTCATCCTCAAGGAAGTCAGACAGCGTAAAGAAAAAATTACAAAATTAACTTGAGGACTGGAATAGATTCAAATTCTGCAACAGGTGAAAACTGAAAACCAAAGGTACTAGTGAAGCTCTAAGGTACTTTCTCTTGCACATTTTAGAATGTTCAGAATACTATACTCTTGGAAACTTAAAAATGGTTCGGTTGGTAAATAGCACTATGGTCAGCAACCGAAGGAAATGATATACAAAAATAAGATGATACCGGAAACTAGGTAGTACACATGTGTAAGTGAAAAAAAATCCCTGCAGGATGAGGTGAGACGCATAAAAAGATGATAATAGTACTGACCTGAGTATGTGAGATAGCAGTAGGATCAAAGTTGCTTCAGTGGCAAAAATAATTCTTCGGAATAACCGAATCCCACCAATCTTTTGAAATTTGATCTGTAGTTTTGTTCCCAGATCAATCAATTGTATCCATCCAACCAATACACCAGTATCACATTAAAAAAACGTCGGTGTTTCATCGGGCATTAGGAACAGCCCAACTACAATGTACTTGAGGGAAAAAAACTAGAATGCAAGGGGAGTTTCATAGGGCATTAGGAACAGCCCAACTACAATGTACTTCAGGGGAAAAAAAAACTAGAATGCAAGGGGTACAGTTAGGAGACTAAACACTTAGGATCGCCAGTTCACTACTGCCAGTCAACCTCAGCAGTGCAATAATGCACAGTTAGTACTAAGTTACACACTTACCAAGAAATTACAATATGAATCTAGAGGGCACTTCCCCTCTGCGTGCAGCAGCGTAGTCTTCGGCAAGGTGCGGTGCAGCCTCCTTGAAAGGGCATATGAACCTCTCCATGAAGACCTTCTCAGTCACCACGACTGCAGAATAGTAGCTCCGGTCATGCTTCAGCAATCCATTTGCCTTAAGAAACTTCATAACATAGTGCCGCGGTATGTGGCGGCCCTGCAGGCAAAACTTGAGCATTGCCGGTGTGTAAGCAATATACTCCGGATCCAACCGGACAACTGACATCAGGAACTTGGACACGCGGAGCGCCTTGTCTTTGGAGACAGTCAGCACCCCCGGGTCCCTGGACACCGCAAGTCGCACCTGATCTTCTGACCACTGGAACGTTGTCTTCAGGAACTCCATTTTTGTAGCGATAGACTCCTTGCTGCGCGAGGAGACGCACCGCAGCGCATAAATGAACATAGGGGTGCCGCGTTGTACGCCCTAGTCCTCAGCGCGCGCCACTATCGCCTGGATGTGCTCTGGTCTGGTGCAGATCAGCCTCGGTGCGCCACGGCATATCCTGGAAATGTCATACTCACCCAGGCGCCTGACGTTGGGCTTCACCACGTTCTCCAGATCAGCGCTGAGGAGGTTCCTGGAATGCGGGATCGCTTTGACGAGGTCGTCGACGGAGCCGAAGAGGTGGACGTAGTACTTGAGCTTCGAGACGATGGCGGGTTGAAGGAAGCCTCTCGGGTCCAGCACGAGTAAGCGGGCGATCTGGGAAGCGGAGAGGCCGTGATCCTTGAGCGCAGCGAAGCGCAGGGCCAGGGTCTTGTCGACTTTGCAGCAGAGGAGTTCCGGGTGGCGGATGACGGCGGCGGCGATATCCTGGGGAGTAAAGCCGAAGCCGGAGAGGGCAGCGAGCACGGCGTCGGGCTTGGAGGGGGACTTGAAGTGGGAGAGCTTCCGGGACGCCCTGAGGGCCTGGTTCCGGGTGAGATGGCAGGATGCAGCGAGGTAGTCCGCGACGGCGAACGGCGCGTGGCCAGGCGAGGCCGAGGAGGACGCGGTGGAGGCGGCGAACCGGGTGAGGGTGAGGAGCCATTGGTGGCGCGATAAGAGGAGGCGCTTCTGGAGGTGGAGCATGGCCGATGCGGATTGCGGAAGGCCGCCGGCCGCGACGGTGGGCGGCGGCGGCGAGGGTAGGGGCGAGAATGCTACGTGTACTTGAGGGAAAGTTTCTCTTTACCCCCCAAGAATATCTTTTGGGTTGCCCGAAAAATAAAATCTTTTGTGTCGCTGAACGTGTACCGGAGCCGGGTGCATGATCGATGCACCCGGAAGTTTAGTGTCACGTCAAATCTTCGGATGCTAATTAGAATAATTAAATATAAGTTAATTATAAAACTAACTATATATATGGAAGCTAATGTATTAAGCCTAATTAGTTCATGATTAGCACATATTTATTGTAGCATCACATTATCAAATCATGAATTAATTAGGTTTAATAGATTTGTCTCGCGAATTAGCCTCCATCTGTGCGATTGGTTTTGTAATTAGTTTATATTTAACATTTCTAATTAGTATCTAAATATTCGATGTGATAGGGATGAAACTTTAGTTCTTGGAACTAAGAGGGCCTAAGTGCCATGATAAAAACTCTGTTAATTGCAGTGGCAAAGTAAAGAGTTCGTTCAAGATAAACACAAGTGTATTGGCATCGCAAAGTAAATGAACTGATGAAAAAAAGGTATACTATGAGGTACTGAAAACATAGAATTATTTTTCTTTAAACTTGAGATCACAAAAGAGGCATGTTTATGGTCTTAAATAATCCAAAGTGTGGTGTTAGATAATGAGAAGGCATCCAATGCAAAACCAAAATGTTTATATTTTGGGAGAAATTTTATCATTGAACTATCATCCGATGTAAAATGCTTTGAATTAGCAAATCGGCAAAAAGCTCCACCAGATAACACACCCAAAAGGCCAAATCCAGAAGTGGATTTTGTTTCCCCACCCGCGCCGCCGTCATCACCAACGACCCTCTCTTGCTCTGTGCCGACGTCGAAAAAACCCTGGCTCCCCGCGTCATCATGCTCAGCGACCTCAGCCTGTCACGTCCTAAGATCGGGCGGCTGCTACTTGCCTCCCAAAACTAGTTCCGCAGCGCAGCACAACACTGTTTCACAATCTTGAATTCTAGCATGGGATTTTTGGCTCCCTCGACAAGCTCTTTCAGGTCGTCAATGCTCTCTTCCAGCATTGACCTCGAGACGGTGGCCAAGTCCAACCTATTTATCCTCCTGCACGAAGTGTAAAATTAGAGGCGCGTTGGTGGAAACACTGTGCCCTATCTTGGATCAGCGATGAGTTGCATGTTGATTCAATGAGCGAGGAACAGACCCTCGCGTGGCTTTACATAGGTGCCATGTACGGGAGGATAACCATCCAAGAGATCTAGCTAGATGTTTGTTACAACAGAAAATCTACACAAACTAATCTATCTCTAGACGATACAACCTCGATTGTTTCACAAGAATATCTACACGGCACCTAATACAAACCACCTTGAAGATATACACGCTACTTTGTTTAACAGCCTCCCTCAATCATAACCGAGCTAAGGTTAAGATTGGTCTTGAAATTTTCCAATAACCTTACCGACAATACTTTTGTAAACCTATCAGCTATTTGATCTCCGGATCGCACATAATCAATTTCCAAGAGCCTTGCAAGCACCCTTTCTCGCACAAAGTGGAAGTCTACCTCAATGTGTTTGGTCCTGGCATGAAAAACAGGGTTAGCAGATAAATATTTAGCACCAATGTTATCACACCAGAGCTTTGCTGCCCGTGGGCTTGCTATCCCCAATTCTCGAAGCAACGTTTGTATCCACATGACTTCTGTTGTTGTATTAGCTATGACTTTATACTCTAACTCTATACTGGACCTTGAAACAGTTGCCTGCTTTTGTGCACTCCAGGATACAACATTTGTTCCCAGGAACACAACAAACCCACCTGTTGACTTTTTGTCATCTATACATCCTGCCCAATCTGCATCAGAGAAGGCACTTATTAAGGTAGACATAGACTTTTGGATCTTGAGTCCCAACTGAGTACACTGCTTAACGTATCTGAGAATTCTCTTGACTATTGCCCAATGTACTGTAGTTGGAGCATGAAGGAATTGGCAAATTTGTGAACGAGAATGCAATGTTAGGTCTAGTAAGAGTTAAATACTGTAAAGCTCCTACTATGCTTCTATATTGTGATGTGTCATTAGCTCCAAGAAGGGAACCCTCATGTAAAGACAGTTTCTCACTAGTTGAAAGAGGTGTGCTCACAGGTTTACAATCTACCATTCCAACTCGTTTCAGGAGGTCCGTAGCATATTTTTCTTGTGTGAGAACAATACCTTCACGTACCTTGTTCACTTCTATACCAAGGAGGTAGTGTAGATCGCCTAGATCCTTTAATGCAAACTCTTCCTTCAAGTCTCGTAGTAATGCTGAAGTTGCCTTATCTATTGAGCTTGCTACTATTATGTCATCAACATACACAAGCACAAACATGGTTATATTGCCCTTGCTGTAAAAGAACAGGATGTATTAGCTTTGGATGCTTGAAATCCAAGAGTAATTAACTTAGCACTGAGTCTGGAATACCAAACCCTCGGTGCTTGTTTTAGTCCGTACAATGCCTTGTCAAGTTTGCAATATATAGTTTGGTTTGGTGACATCCACAAAGCCCAGAGGTTGTGCCATATAAACATCTTCCTCCAACATGCCATGCAAGAAGGCATTCTGAACATCTAATTTCCTTAAACTCCAACCCTTAGAAGGATATTGATGTCTCCTAGAAGGGGGCTGAATAGGTGTAACCTGAAAACATCGCCACTTAAAAAAAAATTTGTCAGCGACTTTCGAAATATTCTGGAAACACTTCCAGAGATTTTCAGAACTTACGGAATCTCCGAAGATAGGAAACACACACCTGAAACAGCGGAAGAAAATCTGTCTGCTGGAAACCGGAACTTCCGGTCTTAAAACCGGAACCTCCGGTTTTGCTACGGGTAGAGACAACCCCTTAAACCTTATGCAATGCAAGAGAGGTAAAGATCAAACCAGGTTTAGAGAATGTGCTCAGATGGTGTATCTTAGTAGAAAGACAAAGTTCCTACACTTCACAAACACTAACACCCGAGTAGATCAACCAATGTAATGAGATTAACAATGAAGTAGAAGTGCAGTGCAAATGTATGCAAACCAGTGAGGAGACACAATGAATTGTTTCACCGAAGTTTAGATTCACCACCGGATGAATCCTACATCTTCGTTGGGTGCTTCCAAGGAAGCCGGGTTGCACTCAACCCTTTCCCCACTTCACTAGTTAGCTTTTTCCCTTTTGGAGGCGAAGCTTGACCTGCACAAACTATCCCGTGGCTCACCACAACTTGGGAGCTCTTGGGCGACACTTAGCCGTCTAGGAGGAACACCTCCAAGATTAACAAATTCTTCACTTATAACTTGAAAAGGCAAACAAGTGCTCAAGCTTATGAGTGCTCTTCTAGTGCTCTCAAACAACTCCTCTCTACCACCAACTCACAAGATCTTAACAAAGATCACACTACCTCACAAAGAGGGGTTGGTGAGAGCTATTTGACTTTGGTTCAGCTTAGAACAGGCAAGAAGCACAGTAGCAACTGCAAAAACAACAACCAGCCACTGAGAGGGTCGTGGGGTATAAATATAACTCAATAAACGTTTGATGCATCCCATTGCTGTACTCGGTAAGGCTTGACTTGAGACCTCAAAATCCTCTAAGTAATAGCCCCTTCACCCTAGCAAAGCTCATGGCCCAAGTCACCACTTGACCAAACTTTGCCTAGTGCCTCGTTGCTAATCACTTGCTTGATTTCTTCATCCAATTACTGCCGCATTTGAGTCTAGCTATGTTTTGACATCATGAATGAAATCCGCTTGAGATCATACCTTCTTTTGGCCCTGTTTGTATCCGCTTATAAGCGGCTTATCGGTGGAAATAAGCGAGAATCCCGCCAAACGCTTTGCTTATTTCCACCGATTCTCGCTTATGTAGTAAGCCGCTTCAACGATTTTAACTACGAGAAGCGAAAAGCGAGAAGCGAGAAAATCTTCGCTTAGATTATAATCCCAAGCGTGGCTAGGAAAAGCGTATACAAACAGGGCCTTTGACTTCTATATCCCATTTATTTACAACAAACTTCTCATTTTATTTAGAGACCAACTAATATCCCAATGCCATCATGACTCTATCTTTTCTTCAATTTGCTTGTCACATATCGCATATAACTATCATGGGATCCACATAATATTTATTTTATGACATTCATCTTTAACTCAAGCAATCTTGCAATGTGAGGCTATCAACCAAGAATCAATCTTTATTTTACATCATTGCTTGCTTGAATGAATAATGCCATATGCCATACTTGTTCTTTTCATTGTATGAGCCTTTTAATACAATCCTTCCCACAAAAGATTATACATAAAATGTAATTAACCTACTCATAAACTTAATAAGTTCATTAGACCTTTAATCACGTTGTCATTCAACACATCAAAACCCACTAGGGGCCTAGATGCTCTTTCAATCTCCCCATTTTTGGTGATTGATGACAACCTTGATTAAAGCTTACAAAAGATATAACATTAAAGCTTTTGAGTACTGAGATTTAGATAGAGCTCCCGCTCAACATGTGCATAGATTTCTTTTTCATCAATTTTGGCCTAAAATGCCAATATGCATATTTTTCAAGACAAACATGGAGCTCGCCCTAAATCTCAGCATCCGTGGGGGTGCAAAACAAGTGTGTGAACATATAACACGTGATGCATGCAGTAAATAGTCACAAAATCAAATAAAATGAGGGAAAGTGGTGCTGTCTGTCAGGCCAAAACCGGAACTTCCGATTCTGGAAAACCGGAAGTTCCGTTTTGTACCTGACAGCACTGTCCAAAGACATTCATCAATCAATAAAATCACACTAGCATGCAAATGAGTTTAACAAAGCTTAAACAGGTTCAACACACACAGTAGCACACATTACAAGTTCTCAAGTCCACAAGAGCTAGGATAGAGTATATTACAAGGGCCTGTTGCATCCAACAACCAGAAACTGGAACATCCGTTTCTGGAAAATCGGAACCTCCGATTTTTCCATACTGCTACTGACAGAAACTCTAACCCGAAGCTTTAATCTGAATTTTATCTCCCCCTTTGTCATCCATCACCACAAAGGTTCCTGGAGGCTTTTCTGAGCTTCTAATCATCAGGTGGATCATCTTGAGGCTCCCGATCACCATTATTGTCACTTGGGCCACTGAAAGGAGGAGGAGGAGGACGTGGTGCCACTCCAAAGAACATCGATGCAAACTGCTATGTTGCATATTCTAGGATGTTAGGATCAATAGTGGTGGGCTAAGGAGTGCCTATACCAAGAAAAGGAACACCGGAGGATGAACCATCACCAGTTGGCATAGATTCATAAGCGGGATCATGGTAACCAAAGGTCCTTCCCCAATAGTCAGTGGATTGAGCATTCTTCTACTATTGTTCAATAGTTTCTGGCTCACTTTCTTGACCATCTGAGCCAATGGGAGAAGGAGGATTGTGTGGCATGTTGAGCTCTTGCATTTGCTTGTGCCAAATGGTGTCCTTCTTTCTCTTTTGCCTCGCCTTGTGCAACTTGATGTTCATAGAATTGCACATGCCTATGAAGAAGTTGAACATCTTGCAAAGAGGGGAGGGAGTCTTATACCTTTCTTGAGAGCCACTCGCACCACCTTGTGTAGATGTGGTCCTTGCTGCCCTAGATGGTGCAGCGGTCCTAGAAGGAGCATCGGAAGGAGCAGCAGCACTAGAAGATCCCTCCAGCTCAAGAGATGGGCTAGGAACATCTCCGGGAGGGTTGAAAAGCTGCTCAAGTGTTGGCCCAACAATGTCGTTCTTCAAATGATAGGGCTTGTGAGGATGATCATATTTAAACCGAACCTTTGTCACATACTCAATCACATACATAAGATAGGGAGCATATCCACAACACTTTTGTGAAGAGCTAGCAATCTCCTTTATCTCCTCCCAAATGTAATCCACCACACTAAAATCAATTGCACTAAGTGACATGGCCTCAAGCAAATTTCTACCATAAAAGGTTATCTTTCTAGCATCACCTTCTCTTGGTGCGAGAGTCTTTCTAAACAACCGGTTTAGATAGCTAGAGAATGGGATCATGTTGTGTGTCTCTCCATAGTAGATCGGTTGAGGTGTGAGATACATTCCGGACATTTCACTTTTTGAGAGGGTGTTACCAATGTGAATCCTCACAAGGTCAAGATCATCCGTGAGAAAACCAAGGAATGTAGCAAAATCCCTTATGGATATTCCATACCAATTTCCTTCAGTCATCCAATACACATGCCTTACACGGTTCTTCTCAGTAAAGTAGCAAGTGGCATAGAATTGTGCAATGATTTCTTTATTCCAACTATGCTCAAAGCCCATGATGTGATAAACATTCTTGTCCTTGCACGCTTGTATGACTTCATCTACCATGGGGTCTCCCAAATTTTCCAAGTGAGACCAATCAATGAATTGAGAGCGAGCAATTGGAATACCTTTAGCAAGAATAGTACTCTCAAAAGAAATTTTGATGAAAATCCGTGTAGAATCTATAGTCCACATTTGCCTTTCCAATTTTCTAAGGATTCTTTGCTCTCTTTTTCCGGTAAATTTCTATCATTCCTGCAGCCTTGCAGTTTACTTTGACTCTATAAATAGCTGCCTGAGGTTCTCTCATCCTTGCATCTCTAAGGACATTTGTTTGAGAAGGTTGAAAATGAGATGTAGGCACATCAAAATCATCACCTTCTTTGTCATTGTTACCGCTGCCTGTACCTTGACTGTCCTTATGGCTGTTAGTCCTTATGGCTTTGCCTTTCCTCTTCAAACTCTCATGAGATGGCTCCACATAAGTCTCATCCTCGATCTCCTCATCATCACTAGATGTGTCACTGCCATCATTGCTTTGAGTTTCAATGCGGATGGTCCCTCTAAATAGTTTCCATGTGATGGCGGTCCTTTGTGATCTCCTAGGCTGCACGGGTGGATCATTTGCCTTCTCTAGATCTTTGCCCCTCCTCCAAAAAAAAATATCCTTGCTCCCCCTTGGAGGATCTGTGTCAAACAGGTGCAACAAACTCAGAAAAGGTCCTCTGATAGATAGAACAGACTATTCCTTGAGCTAAGAACATGATACGAATAGAGAGGAGGGATGAACTAGGGTTTCCCTGCTAAAAATGGAACTTCTGGTTTCTGAAATCCGGAACTTCCAATTTGGGCCGGGAAACCCTAGGTCATGAATCCATTTGTTTGACCATGGGAAACTGAATCCACTGCTAGGAATAGCATCTAGGGTCTAAATGTAGATGATTTGACCAAGGGAAACTCAGAGACAAACCCTAGAAAAGTAGATCGAGGATGAACTCGGTTTAGGGAACCTTGAGACATGGTTTCTGAGTTCTTGAGGAAGAAAACAGAGGGGAAAGTGGATCCTCCGATCTTGAATCGCAAGAATCAACCACCAATCCTCAAATCCCACGTTGAATCCTCGGATCTCCTCGAATCGCCCCCTCTTTGCCCCTCCTTACTATTCTGGTTGGGCTGGGTGTATGAGGGTGAATGGGAGAGAGAGAGGGGGTAAGTCACGGGCCCACAGGAATATAACCGTTGGGGAGGGGCGACCAAAACCGGAGCCTCCGGTTTTGGGAAACCAGAACTTCCAGTTTTGACTTAACTCGTAGAGAAAATTCAAGTTGTCTCGTCTTAGCTAGATTTGATGGTTCTAGAGACTCAGATTGGGATCCATATATCAATTTGTTCCTTATGAGATAGTTCTTGAACACAGAGGATGACATTTCCTATGGATATAAGATTTGGGATAGAATGTCTAAAATATAGCCCTTGAGATAAGATAGAGAGATGATCCTGTGGACTTGAGAAAGTTTCACCATTTGTATTTAGCCAACAAACAAGCAAGGATAACCATAACCACAAATGGGTCAACATGGCCACAAAGACCAAGATCCAAAAATTTTGCAAAAAGGCACACTTCCTATCATGCTAGTCAATTTTTTTTTGAAAATCTATCCTATCTCACTCAGAGCATACAATGATCATATAGACAACATAAGGATTGGTATGTTTAACTCATGCCCTCTTTCACCCTTTAAAAGAACATAGAACACATTCTAATCAACAAAGATAGAGAGACATCAATTAAATATCCAAAACCCATCACAACCACAAAGGCGAGTCTAGTAATCTTTGCATGCCAAACACACTGGCATGAGTAAGCCTAGATGCATAAGGTAAAACAAGAAGCTTGTGAAATTTCATACCTTAGCCCTAGAACAAGATTTCTTCACTTAGAAGAATGATGGCATCATTTTCTTGCATAAGATATTTCTTTTGAACCCAAGCACTAGCTCCATTAGATGCCCATCAAGCCCTCAAATATAACACTATATTGCTTCTTATTGAAGATGTGATATTTAAGCATATGACATAAATATTTGGTACACAGAAAATGGAGTTAGTAACTAGGACTCAAAATATGATATAAGCTCCCCCTTAATATGTGCATCAAGGATTTGAATCTTGAAACATGCACTTTTAGTTCATTTAGGGGACAAGAGAAGCTTGCCCCATATTTTGAGTCACAAAGGTAGAATTATGCCAAGAAACTAATTAAGTTTAAAATTGCTCACAGTGATGTAACCTAAGGTGAAGCATGAGGTTTAATCATAAAAATATAGTCACCTTTGTTGACCTGCACTTTTATTCCATTGATTTAGACCCAGCTTACCAAAACCGGAATCACCGGTTTTCCAAACCGGAACTGCCGGTTTTGTCTCTCCAGTTTGAATATTTTAACTTCAGTTGAGGTATCCTAAACCTCTTTATATTATGATTTTTCTTGGGTGATTCCTTTCTTCTTTTACCTCCTGTTATCATATAAGCACAATGCTTCTCAAGGGAAAATGTTAGTAGCAGGAGCACAAGTTATGAGATGAGCTCCCCCTTAATAAGTGCTAAAGGATGGAATTCTTGAAACGTGCACTTGACTCAGCTAAGGCTCATAAGGGAGACTCATTTCATATCTTGGTCTTAGTCACATAAATATGCCATGATGAAATTTAACAAAGAATTTCTTTTGGTCTCTTTGGATATTTATACCAACAGAATGAGTGAATGTGACGCACATGACAATTTATCCACTTTAATCAATCAGAAAAGATCGATGATGACAAAAGTTCCGGAGAATCCGTAGAACCTTGCGGAATTTTCGCACTTTCCGAAATTTTCTGAAGAAAGCTGTGGAATTTTCTGCAGATTCCACTTTTTCACAGAAACCGGAACTTCCGGATAGGGAACCAGAACCTCCGGTTTTTGCTAAATCAGCATTGAGGTTCTGGTGTCATCTTGGACTTCTTTTCTTGAAGATGATGTTATCATTTATGATCTGCAGGTACATTTATCACAAGAGCTTCTAAAGAAGCGGTCAAGAGCATCTAATGGCATGAGAGATAAATATTACTTAACTAGACCAAGAATGCTATCTAGTTTCTATAAGTGATTAGCACATGAGCATGTTCATATACAACCAGCTAGAAAGGTAGGAGCGAGGTACTTTTTACCAAGGATGCATTGAAGAATAGAATGGTTCATAGGTTTCCTCTTGGCATTGTTTCTCGAATAGACATGAAGTTCCCACTTGAGCCAAAGATCAAGATAAATCTCTTCTAAAGTGTGCCAAGCTCCAATGCACCTACAAGCACATGTAGAGACCTTTCAAGCATACTTTGGTACCCAAACCATGTTGGGTCTACTAAGGTTAGTCAACAAAGTCTTAGGTACCCAAATGGCTTTTGTGCTAACCTTAGGTGAGTGAGTCACTTTGGCAGCACAAGAGTCATTTAAGTTCTTCCTAAGCTCCTTAGAATCATTATGAATGGACTTGGGCTTAGGAATATTACCATTTGAGCAATTCTTACCAAGATGACCCTTCTTTTGACATGCATAGTAAATTTTGTGCTTGATGTTTCCTGTTGCTTTCTTATCTTGACTTCTGACAGCAACACCTCCCATATATTTTTCTTGAGCTTTAAGGAAGCCTTTGTTTAGCTTGATATGGGGTCTCACAACCAAAACTGGTACCTCCAGTTTTGCCAAACCGAAACCTCTTGTTTGCCAAACCGGAACCTCCTGTTTTCCAAGAGTGAGACCCACTGCTTGTACATGATGCAATCTTGTGTCCTTTCTCATGATAGTTGAAGCATCTTTTCTTTGACAGGCTTCTTTGTCTCTTGGAGAGTGCTGGCTTGTCCTCTTTCTTCTTTGGACACATAGAAGCAAAGTGTCCCATCTTTGAGCACTCGAAGCACTTGCTGTGATCAAGTCTTTTCTTCTTCTTGTCTTGCTTCTACTTTATGGTGGACTTGTCACCATTGTTGCAGGAGCTTTGCAAGGTTGATCCCCTCTCAAGCTTCTTCACCATGACATCATGGTTATCTTGAGAAGGTTGTGCAATGCTCTTGCCCTTTAGCCCGAACAAGTCCATCTTGAGCTTTTTGACCTCTTGCTTCAAATAATCATTCTCTTGTGCAATGAGGTCATCACATGATTCTACAAGAACTTGATCATACCAAGAAACTTCTGCTTGCGAGTTTCAAGGGTTAGCACAAGATATATTATTTCTAGATATTGAGCATGTACACTTGTGCGATTGAGGTTCTAACAATTTTACGGTGGCAATCATAACCTCATGAGTCATTTCAAGCATAGTATGTGAATCCACAAGCCTCTCATGAGAACACTCTAGTTCCTTGTGAGTAGCTTGCAAGTTCACATACTTGCTAGTGAGCTCTTCAATTTGAACCTTGAGCTTTTGGTTTGCTTCCTCCAATGATGCTACACATGAAAGAGAGTTAGTAGCACATGCATACCCTTTTTCTAGTTTTGTACATTTATCAAGCAAGGATACATTGGATTCATTGAGCTTCTTCATTTCTTTATTGAGCGACTCAAGTTCCTTGATTCTTTCACTAAGATGGTTCTCTTGTCTCTCAAGCTCTCCTCTTTGCTTGCACATAGTCTCCATGAGCTTGACCACCCTTTTCTTGTTTCTTTTGGACATCTTGTCAAACTCAAACTCAAACTCTTCATCTTCATCTTTTCTTTTCTTCTCACCCTTAGCCATGAAGTATTTATGGGTGTACTGAGGTGAAGAAGAGTGGCTTGGAGCTGTGGACTCTTCATGAGGCTGATGACATGAATTGTTTTCACTGATGGAGCAGTTAATGGCCACTCTGTCAGAACCGGAGCATCCAGTTTCTAAAACCGGAACCTCCGGTTTCAATCCATCATCTAAGGCAAAGGAGTTCTTGTGATCTCTCGGTTGAGTTCGTTGAATCTTTTCCTCTGACTCACTTGCGTTTTGACCATAGTTTTCACAAGCACCACACATATCTTTGAGAGTAATCCATATACGATGCGCATCATGACTTGTATGATAATTGTCATCCTCATCCATGATAGCATCTAATACATCTTCACTCAAAGCACGAATTAAAATATAAGATGCTTGAGCGTTGAGTTGTATGCATTTCTCTTCCTCTTGGGTTAATTTTGATCGGTCAACATTTTGACAAGAAATGCTTACAACTACAACTAGGTCCATTTGAGGACCCATGACCCTAAAAATATCAAGTACATAAGCAGACCAAGAGTTATAGTTCGAGCCGTCACATGCAAGTGGCTTGAGGTCAAATGTTACCTCAAATGGTGTTGACATCTTATCTCACGACGGTTAAACTTAGATGTGAGTCCAGGCTCTAATACCAATTGAAAGGATCTTGATGTCCCCTAAAGGGGGGTGAATAGGCGTAACCTAAAAATATCGCCAATTAAAAAAAATTGTCAGCGACTTTCGAAATATTTCGGAAATACTTCCGGAGATTTTCGGAACTTATGGGATCTCTGAAGAAATATCCGGAATCTCCGAAGATAGGAAACACACGCTTTAAACAGCGAAAAAAATCTGTCAGCCTGGAAACTGAAACTTCCGATATCAAAACTGGAACCTCCGGTTTTGCAACGGGCAGAGAGAACCCCTTAAACCTTATGCAATGTAAGAGAGGTACAGATCAAACCAGGTTTAGAGAATGTGCTTAGATGGTGTATCTTAGTAGAAAGATAAAGGTCCTGCACTTCACAAACACTAACACCCGAGTAGATCAACCAATGTAATGAGATCAACAATGAAGTAGAAGTGCAGTGCAAATGTATACAAACCAGTGAGGAGACACAATGATTTGTTTCACTGAAGTTCAGATTTACCACCGGATGAATCCTACATCTCCGTTGGGTGCTTCCAAGGAAGCCGGGTTGCACTCAACCCTTTCCCCACTTCACTAGTTAGCTTTTTCCCTTTTGGAGGTGAAGCTTGACCTGCACAAACTGTCCCGTGGCTCACCACACCTTGGGAGCTCTTGGGCGACACCTAGCCGTCTAGGAGGAAGAGTAACAAATTCTTCACTTATAACTTGACAAGGTAAACAAGTGGTCAAGCTTATGAGTGCTCTTCTAGTGCTCTCAAAAAACTCCTCTCTACCACCAACTCACAAGATCTTGGCAAAGATCACACTACCTCACAAAGAGGGGTTGGGGAGAGCTATTTGGCTTTGGTTCAACTTAGAACAGGCAAGAAGCACAGTAGCAACTGCAAAAACAACAACCAGCCACTAAGGGGGTTGTGGGATATAAATACCCTACTCCCCAAAAACTAGCCATTAGACTTGTCAGACCGAAACCGAAACTTTTGGTTTCCCAAAACCGGAATCTCCAGTTTTTCAAACCAACTAGCCGTTAGAAGTTGAGTTCCAGATTTTTTTCGGAACTTTCTTTAGAAACTCTGGAACTTCCAGAATGTTTCGAAAACATCTCCGAAAACTTTCG
This sequence comes from Setaria italica, assembly GCF_000263155.2. Classification (NCBI taxonomy): domain Eukaryota; kingdom Viridiplantae; phylum Streptophyta; class Magnoliopsida; order Poales; family Poaceae; genus Setaria; species Setaria italica. Next base: position 8,004,794 of record NC_028453.1, on the reverse strand, counting down.
GAACTTTCTAACCGTTAGTGTTATGTGTGGTTTTTGTGTCTCTTCCCTCACCTAGGATAGTTGAGCACTGAGACTATGTCAAATGACCATGTGATACTTCCCTCTTTATAGTACAGCACAACTATGCTCAAGATCAAAATAAATAAACCATGTTCATCTTCTTGAGCTTCATTATCATTAACCATGCCATACTTGATAAGCATATCCTTTTGAGAGCTGCATCCACCTTTGTCTCTTTGGTTTGAGCACTTCAACTTTGAGCTAGTGACTTGGATCAATATTCAATCACATATGAATGAAAACCCAATTTTAGATCACAAGTCACTTCTTCGTATGACTCAGTAAATATTTGATGCATCCCATTGCTATACTTGGTAAGGCTTGACTTGATACCTCAAAATCCTCTAAGTACTAGCCCCTTCACCCTATCAAAGCTCATGGCCCAAGTCACCACTTGACCAAACTTTGCCTAGTGCCTCGTTGCTAATCACTTCCTTGATTTTTTTCATCCAATCGCTGCCACATTTGAGTCTAGCTATATTTTGACATCATGAATGAAATCCAGTTAAGATCATATCTTCTTTTGACTTCTATATCCCATTTATTTACAACAAGCTTCTCATTTTATTTAGAGACTAACTAATATCCCAATGCCATCGTGCCTCTATGTTTTCTTCAATTTGTTTGTCACATATCGCATATAACTATCATGGGATCCACATAATATTTCTTTTTATGATATTCGTCTTTAACTCAGGAAAAATCTTGCAATGTGAGGCTATCAACCAAGAATCAATCTTTATTTTACATCATTGCTAGCTTGAATGAATAATGTCATATGCCATACTTGTTCTTTTCATTGTATGAGCCTTTTAATACAATCCTTCCCACAAAGATTATACATAAATGTAATTAACTTGCTCATAAACTTAACAAGTCCATTAGACCTTTAATCATGTTGTCATTCAACACACCAAAACCCACTAGGGGCCTAGATGCTCTTTTAGATCCGGTCAGAGGAGTCGCCTGATCCTGAGGCGGATCCTATCATTGGTGCCTAGCAATGTCCCCACTGGCCAGCAGAGACTGGTGACGCGCGTCGCCCCTAGTTCGCGCATAGCTCGCCGCGGGTCAGGAGATGAGGGAACCGGGGCGCACGTGTCGCGACCTATGCCATCATTCGTGGATAGAGGAAGTGCTGAGGCAGATTTGCTACCTAACACCAGACAAAGCACCGATCCCAGAGCGGATTGGATCCCCTGATGCCCTAAGTTTCCGTGAAGATCTTCTCCAAGCTGCGTGCTAGTGCACAAGGCCTCCGTTCCTGCATTATTTGATGTTGTTGGATGCCGAATTTCCTCCTGATTTTCACTGCAATCTCCATGAGAGTCATTAGTACATTCAGATGATGAATTATTAGACACATGATCTACTACAAGCTCTTCCCCATAGCCTGGATTTAAAAGAGAGAGTAAAATGCACGAGCGGTACATGAACTTGGCAGGGAGTGTCATCTAGGTTCCCAAACTCTGAAAATGCACATCTAAGTCCCTAAACTTGCTAATCGGTTCACGTGAGGTCCACATCTCCATAGTCTGTATTAAACTGCATGCGTGGCACGCTGGCTGTATGATGATGTGGATCTGACATGTAGGCCCTACCTTCTCCGTCCCTTTCTCTCTCTTTCTCTCTCTCAATGTGCATTTTGGTTGCGGTTGAACTCGAGCGGTAGGGTAGGGGTGGCTCTGAGCAGCACGACGGCTCCCCTCCATTCACACCCATGGCCAAAGTCCGTGATGGAGATTGAGCTCCCCACACGGAGCTCGCCTCACTCGTGGTTGCGGCTGGTGGCAGACCCAGGAGCGGGAGGAGTGGCGGCCATGATGGCCCCGCGCGGGTGGAGCGGACGGCAGCGGGCCCTCCTCGGGAGCGGGCGGTGGTGGCAACAGTAGTCGAGCTCGGGAGCAGGAGGAGTGGATGACCGTGACGGCCCCGCACAGATGGAGTGAATGGCGGTGGGCTCGGGTGGGATGGATGGTGGTGGCGGTTGGATGTGGATTGAACTCGCTGCAGCAGCCTGGCTTAGGCAGACAATGTCTACGATGGCCCCGTCGAGGAGGACGGTGGCTTTGCGCGGGCGGTCAGCTAGGGCTGTGAGCCAATGCGGGCATGTCAGCCCTAGCGCTCAACCTCACCAATGCCCCGAGCTCGAGTGCAACCGATTGGCGGCAGATCGATGCGACAGGGAGAGAGAGGAAGAAGGGGAGGAAGAAGGAGAGAGAGTCAGCGTGCCATGTATGTAGTTTAACACGGATTATAGAGATTTGGACGTCACGTGAACCGTTTAGCATGTTTAGGGACTTAGATGTGCATTTTTAGAGTTCGAGGACTTGGATGACACTCCCTGCCAAGTTCATGTACCATCCATGCATTTTACTCTAAAAGAGAAGAAGGAAGATGGGTAATTTCCGATCTTAGCCTGGTGCTGGCATTTGAGTGAAGAGTGCTAAAGGGATACATGGTTTCGTCAAAGATTATATCCTGTGAGACATAGATTCGTTCAGAAGCAACATCCAAGCATTTGAAACCCTTGTGCACATCACTATACCCAAGGAAAACACATTGTTTTGATCTGAATTCTAACTTTCTAGTATTGTATGGCCGAAGATGTGGCCAACATGTGCACCCAAACGTTCTCAGGGACTCATAGTCAGAAGATTGGTATAGGAGGTGTTCCATAGGTGTAGTATTCTGGATGACTTTACTAGAAATTCAATTGATCAAATATACTGCAGAGAGGAAAGCCTCATCCCAAATTTTTAAAGGCATTGATGCATGAGCCAAAAGAGAGAGGCCTACTTCTACTATATGGCGATGTTTACGCTCCGCAGATCCATTTTGTTGATGAGCATGAGGGCAAGAAACATGATGAATAATGCCAACTCGATCAAAGAATGAGTGGAGTTTTTGGTATTCTCCCCCCCCCCAATCTGTTTGCATGGTGAGAATTTTTTGATCAAATTGCTTCTCTACCATAGCTCGAAAATCATGGAATTTTTGAAAAACTTCAGATTTATACTTCAGCAAATAGATCCAAGTAAACTTGTTATAATCATCGATAAAGCTAACATAATATTATTTTCTCCCAACAGACTCTGGTGCTAGACCCTAGACATCAGAGAACACAAGCTTTAGAGGAAAACTTTGGGTCTAGTAGAGGACTTAGGATACGACAACTGATGACACTTTGCTCTTTGACATGCATCACAAACAGATTCACTAGTAGATGTATCTAAGCATGGGAGATTATTCCTACTAACAACTTGTTTAACAATAAAAGAAGATGGATGACAAAGCCGACTATGCCACCTAGAAAGCGAGATCTTGGCAGCACCATATGCTTGCTTTATTGTGGGCGATGGAAGAGGATAGAGACCTTTGTGGCATCTTCCTTTAAGGAGCATGGTCTTTGTGTCCTGGTCCTTGATCAAAAAGAAATCAGGATGAAATTCTAGATAGACTGAGTTGTCAGTAGCAAGACGGTGAACAGATACTAGATTTTTGTTAGCTTCAGGAACATATAGAATATTTTAAGATGGATATCACGATTAGGGGTATGAACTGTAGTACGACCAATGTGACTAATATTCATACATGAACCATTGGCTGTGTGAATCTGATCTCCACCATGGTACCTATCTCTAACTTGTAGCTTCTCCAACTCTCCAATCGCATGGTCGGTTGCACTGGTATCAGTATACCAATTGGTGTCAACTCCATATGATCTTGTAGCTGCGCCAGTGTGCTTCTCTTCTGGGGCGTAGTCCTCCTCAAAGCAATGCCAACACTCTACAGTGGTGTGGCCCTTCTTGAAGCAAACCTGATGGACAAGCTTTTTGTTGGTGTAGTTGTTCTAGCGGTTGTTGGTGAGCCTCCATGCCCGGTGTTGTTGGTGCTGTCGTTTCCACAACCGCGGCCAAGGAAGGATCCCTGACCATGACCTTCACGTCTAGCACCGTGCCCGCTTGGCACGCTACCACGACTGCCACACCTAGCCCTAGCCAAGCTATTTTCTCCTCTATGTATGAGATCCATCCTGGTATGTATGAGATCCATCCTGGTCTGGAAGGTCAGCATTTGGGAATATAATTCCTCTACTAAGATGGATTCAACCCTTGCAAGAAGGGCCGACACCAGCGACTCGAACTCTCCATTCAAGCCGGTAAGGATGTGCTCGACGAGTTCTCCATCATTGAGCGAGCGTCCTGCTGCCGCCATGTCGTTGCCAAATCCCTTCATCTTAGCCAAATAATTAGCCGCAGACATATTGCCTTTCTTTGTAGTGGACAAGGCACTGTGAAGATTAATGACCCTAGCACGGGTCTGCGAGGCAAACATGGCCTTGATGGAGCTCCACACTTCTACCGCCATTTTTGCATAAGCAATGTGCGTCATGATGTCCTTCCCTAGCGAAGCACACAGGAAGCTAAGGATCTATTGATGCCTTGCTTCCCATTCTTCAAACGCTGGGTTAGGCGTCTTCTTCCCTTCCTTGTCAGTGATCTCCATCGAAGGGGCCTTCGTCGCACTGGTGAGATGCCCTTCTAGGTGAGCACCTCTCATAGCCGAGCGCACCTGAGCCTTCCAAAGCGCATGATTGGTCTTGGAGAGTTTCTCGGTGACAGAGTTGGCAATGAGGGGATTAGATGGGAAAGAGGATGACGAGGATGACATGATTGACGGGAACTAGGAAGGTTTGGCTCTGATTACCATGTAAAATCATAGGCGCATTGATGGAAACACCGTGGCCTATCTTGGGTTAGCGGTGAGTTGCGTGTTGATTCAATGAGCAAGGAACAGCCCCTCGCGTGGCTTTACATAGGCGCCATGTATAGGAGGATAACCATCCAGGAGATCTAGCTAAATGTTTGTTACAACAGAAAATCTACACAAACTAATCTATCTCTAGCCGATACAACCTGGATTGTTTCACAAGAATATCTACACGACACCTAATACAAACTACCTTGAAGATATACACGCTACTTTGTTTAACACTAAGCACTTGCAGGAAGCTTTAATTGGCACGTGTTGATGAATTTGGAATTCAGCAGAGCAGGGGGCCTTCTCCTGGGCACTTGCTATATTTGCGATCCTCAGTTGTGAGAAGCTTGCCAAAAACATACAACTGTTTAAGAGGCTTCGATGGTCAAGGTATGAGATTTCATTAGCAGTGAGCTAGGCACCAACAATCCTCGATTTAACTGAGGAAAGGGTTTGCAAAAGTTTGGAGTTCCTGATGGGGAATGTTGGTTTGGACATATCATACATTGCATTTTTTTAAGATGTGCATAGCATGTTTTTCATTAAGAAGGGAATTACAATGATGCAACTTCAGGAGAAACCCCAAAGCACAGAGTTACAAGAGTCACCACCGGCGAGAAACAACACAGTCACAACAACAGAAAAGAAAACCATGGCACCACCAACACACCCAATATGAACTAAGACAACCAATACCTGCAGGAGAGACAAAGACACTACGAACACATGCACATCACCGCCTGCCTAACAACCAGAAGCCAGCGGAGGTAGAGTGAGAAGGTCTTGCAAGACGATGCCTCCAGGGAGGAAGCGACGCCAACGCCACCATCGTCCGTCTGTCCTCGGGGGACCAAACCAAGTCTTCACCTGGCAAACACTACTGGATTTGGAGGCTGCAACAACGCCCCCCAACAAGGTAAGCTACGTCCAAAGACGCAACCGTTGTCAGCCCCAGCGAATGCCTGGCCAGGCTTTCGCCAAAGGCCCCCAAAGCCAACTCCGTACAGCAGACCACTGAGGCCTGGATGATAGCCAAAGTGATGGGATGGCAGCAAGTAATCCACGGCGACGATGACAAGGAACGACCACAGGCACAATAGAAAAGGGCCTGTCGGGACTACTCCTTAGACCCACGAGTAGGCCTCGGACGGCCCACTAAGGGACGTACTCGGACTTGATCAGAACAAGGATGGGCGTATCCTACTCGGACTAGTCTTGTATGTTTATAGAAAACTACTCGGGCCGATACCGAGTAGAACTCTGTAATAGTACCCGACTAGGACTCAGACTTGTAACCCTGCCCTCCCGGGTATATAAGGCCGGGCAGGGACCCCCCTCAAACAACAATCTCAGGACCAGAACATACATCAATACAAACCAACACACATGACGTAGGGTATTACGCGATCTAGCGGCCCGAACCTGTCTAAATCGTGTTCCTTGCGTCACCATTGATTCCTTGATTCTCGACGATCCTTACCGCATAAAAGACCACCTAGGGTACCCCCTAGGCGGGTTGCCGGTCTAAAACACCGACAGCTGGCGCGCCAGGTAGGGGGACTCGTCGAGTTTCTCAGCGCGAACTCAATGGCGACAGTCATCATCAAGCCCATCTTCTTCATCGAAGCCGGCGCCACCTTCGTCTTCGGATCCTAGCTCTGCGTCACCGAAGGCTCGGGATCGTTCTTGCGCCAGATCGTCGACACTCAGGAGATGAAACCAGAAGAAGTGACCAGAAAAAATCAAGATTTCAAAGTCAACAAGCTCAAGTTCGACTACGCATCGGATTCGACTTCGCCTCGGACTACGCCAACGTCTCGCTCAAGGTCGGGCTCCGCCGACCCCAGCACTCAAGGTCGGGCGAGGCAGAGCCTCCCTAGGGGTCGGGCGAGGCGGAGCTACCCTTCCACAGGGTCGGGCTCCGCCGACCCTAGACCTTGGGGTCGGGCGAGGCGGAGCTACCCTTCCACAGGGTTGGGCTCCGCCGACCCCAGGCCTCGGGGTTGGGCGAGGCGGAGCCCCCCTCGGGGTCGGGTGAGGCGGAGCTACCCTTCCACAGGGTCGGGCTCCGCCGACCCCAGGCCTCGGGGTTGGGCGAGGCGGAGTCTCGCTCAGGGGTCAGGCCCTCCCGACCCCAGGACTCGGGGTCGGGCGAGACGGACTTCCACTCAGGGTCAGGCGAAGCGGAGCTACTCCCTCACAGGGTCGGGCTCAGCCGACCCCTGGACTCAGGGTCGGACTTGCTTCAGATTCAACGGCCCCAGTCAGCATCCAAATCAGTCTCGACTTCAAGGCGGTTCTCGCACGGACTTTGCAACGCGTCAAAAGTCTACCAAGATTTTCTTGCTTGAACCCGAGTTGAACTCGGGCATGACGAGGACGTTGACTCCGACTCCTCCTCCTCTACCATTATTTGGCCCAGCCCAAGGGTTGGTAATAACTTCGACACCACAAGGCAGATTCATCCATTGGCTGGGATTGCGACCATCTTTCCTCGACCGTGACTACGACTCACGCCTTGTCGCTCATATAGACAACCTGCCATATCAAGAGGGCGTTCCACTCACGTCCAACCACGAAGCAAGCTATACAGAGATTGCTACATCAAGTTCCGGAAGCTACTACCTGGACAGGGAGATACTAGTTATCACTCAGGACAACAACCCGGGTACTAGCCAGCATAGAACCCCCAGGCGACTAGCACAAGTCGACAACATCTCGGACGATGAGTCTACAGCCGACAATGAAACTCCTGAACAGCGCAAGCAACAAAGGGCGCGCAATGCTACTCGAGCTGAGCGTCGACAGTCAATGGAGCATGGAGCAACCAAGCGAAAAATGACCATGGAGCAACCAAGCGACTGAAGGGGGAGTAGGCGGGCCCACCAGAGGAGCCTACGCCGGCGAGAAAAAGCAACCTTGGGGAGATCAGAGCGCGACCTAGGTGTGGTGGGGTGTGTGGTGGGGGTGAGGGGAGGAGGAGGAGTGCGACCTGGGGAGGAGAAGGTGAGGTGGAGGGACGGGAGGGAGAGGAGCATGTAGGGGCTCAGTGGTAGAGAAAGGAGAGACCTTGCGACCGGACTGACGCTATAGGGGCGCCAACGAGGGACCATGCCATGGGAGAGGGAAGGGAGAACGACCATGGACCCCGGAAGGTAGGTGGCGGTGGCAGCAAGAGGCGATGGCGACGTGAGTGCTCGCCACAGCCTCGAGGCAACGGCCACCGGTAATGGGCTAAGTACGGCGCTAGCGACGGGGGCACGAAGATCCGGAACAAGGGAGGTCGGGTCCGGCGTGTGGTGGCTGGAGACCACCTTTGCGCGCGGTCGCTGGGGACGCCGTTTGAGCTGTGGGGAGGAAGGCCCAGCCGCCGATGTAGGCGCGACAGCCGCAGACTGCCGCCGCCACAGGTCGTGTCACCCGCGCGTGGTCGCCGGGGACGCCGTATGGGTCATGGGGAGGAAGGCCCAGCTACCGGTGTAGGTGCGACAGCCGCGGACCGCCACCGCCGCAGGCTGTGTCGCCCGCGCGCGGCCGCTGGGGATGTCGTCTGGGCCATGAGGAGGAGAGACCCATGTCGCGCAGCCACGGGCGGCCGCCCGCTGGGGAGACCCGACCCTTGCTGCCGCGAGCGGCCGCCCGCCAGGGAGACCCGCGCCGCCACAGCCGCCTGCTGGGGAGCTCGACCCCATGCCATCCTTGCACCAGATCTGCGAGGTGAGTGAAGGGGGAAGAAGGGGAGGTGGTGGGGCTCCTCGCGCCGCCATCCTTGTGGCCGCCGAGCTTCCGGCAACCCGCTCGAGCGGCAGCGAGGTGGGGTAGAGGGTGGGGCGCGGCCGGTGGCGGCGCGGCATGGAGAGCTGCCTGTGTCGCCCGCCTGGGAGCGACGCGGGGGCTAAGAACTTAAAAGGCTGATGCGTAGGCCTATATCATACATTGCATGAAAGCCAATATTGATGACATATAGTGTTATCATGATCAAGATTTGTTAGGAGCATCAATCACATACCATTATACATCAGATTCCTTAAAATTACCAATTGTAGCTGCGACTTTGACAAATTTCTCGAGAGTGGAATTGTTTCTGGTGAATTTGGCAAAATCATTTCATTCTAGTCTGCAAGTTGCATTGCAACATAACGAAAATTGTGGGCACCTCCTCAAAACTGTGTACATATCCTCCTCTACTGCCTCCATCAGCTACTGCGAATGGTCAAATGACGTTGATTCATTTTGAGCTAAAACAACATAACACTAAAAAAAAACTAAAAGCACTGTCACTTGGCAGTTTGCACAGGTCATTTTCCCGTGGGTCACTGTGACTTTGGTCTTCTAAATTTCAAATATTTTAAAATATGTGCATTACCATGTACGATGATATTTCTGGAACAAATTTTGAAATTTGTTTAAGATATGTTTTGAAACTTCTACAAAACCTGACATGCTGAAATTTGCACCAAATTAAATCGACACTTCCACCGGATACGCTGCTTGAATTGGCAAGATCTCAAACCCTGTTGCAGCGGCGACTACCGACTAAAACACATATATCAAACATCCCTGCCGCCGCCGCCTCCGGCTCGACGCGATGCTCCAGCTCCGGAACATCCTATCGCTTCTCCGCGCCCCGTCCCCTTTCGCCGCTGCTCCCCACCCTCGGTTCCTCGGCCTCCACCGCCCTCTCTCCAACAACGCCGCCGCCCCCTTCGCTGTCGACGACTACCTCGTCGCCACCTGCGGCCTCTCCCGGGCGCAAGCCCTCAAGGCGTCCAAGAGCCTCTCCCACCTCAGCTCACCCTCCAAGCCCGACGCCGTCCTCGCCTTCCTCTCCGCGCGCGGCCTCTCACGCGCCGACATCGCCGCGGACCCGAGGCTCCTCTGCGCCAGCGTGGAGAAGAACCTGTCCAAGCGCGTCGCCGAGCTCGGCGACCTCGGCCTCTCGCGCTCCCAGATCGCGCGCCTCATCTTAATCTGCCGCCATGCCATCCGCTCCGCCGCTATCCAACGCAACATCGCCTTCTGGCTCCCGATCTTGGGCTCCTTCGACAAGCTCCTCCAAGTCGTGAAGATGAACAGCGGCATCCTTACAGTCAATCCCGAGAAGGCGTCCAAGCCCAACCTCGCCCTCCTCCAGCGATGCGGGATAAATGTGTCTGATCTGCCAACATTCATGTTCAGGGTGCTCACCAGGCCGCACAAGATAGTGCGGGAAGCCGTGGCACACATTGACAATATTGGTGTGCCACGGAGCTCGCGGATGTTCTACTATGTGCATGTCATTCGCAATCCCAAACAAGGACAACCTTGCCAAGAAGTTCCGTATCCTTGAGAGGTATGGTTGGTCACAGGAGGATGTGTTGAGAGCGGTGAGGAAGATGCCAGGTATTGTGACCATGTCGGACGATAGGCTGAGGAGAAATGTGGAATTCTTAACAAGGGATGTTGAGCTAGAGACATCTTACATCACTCAAAGGCCAGTGCTGATCAAGTATAGCCTTGAGCGCCGCTTGTTACCCCGGCATTGCTTGCTTAAGGTTCTCAAGGAAAAGGGATTGCTGGATGCTGGGTTGAGCTTCTATTTTGCGGCCAGTTTGACTGAGAAGAAATTCCACAAAAGGTTCATTGGTCCTTACAAGGAGAGAGTTCCTGGTCTTGCCGCCATTTATGCTTCAAGCTGTGCCAAGAAGGTACCTAATTGACTTTCTTTCTGGCCAACTAAGTAGTTCAACAGGGGGTGCCTATGCTTGCGCTGAGTGCTGACGGTACTAATAGGGCAATGGAGCTGCTGTGTTGGAACTTGGAGGTGAGATTTAGGTTTGTCAACTTTTCATCCCCACCTAATTCTATTATTGTAATGCTTTGAAACTTCAGTGTATGTTGTCCTCTTTAGTGGCAATACATTTCCTGGAGGGAACATGCTTGATATGAGACACAATGCGTGTAATTTTTCCTTAGGTTTTCACTGGCAAATGTGTGTGCTGAATAGTTATGTCATATGTGAGCTTACTCAGGAACACTTGTTTGCATATTATATATTTTTTTGCCCATCACCATTTAAGTTGTTCAAGGTTGCTTTTCAGAAACTTGCTACTTCTCAATTGACATCGCTTACAAGCAAAAATTTACTTTTCAAACCTGCATTACAATGTTTGACCGTGCAAATTGTAGACGAACATTTTGTTGGACAATTAGATGATTCTAGGTATGTGGTCCACAATATTTTTACATTCTCTTGAGGTGAGAAGAAAAATATTCCATGATTGTCCTAATCTTTTAGTGGTAAGACCAGAGTGTGAAATGTTCTGCTTCCGTGGCAGATGGAGAAAAAAATATGCAAGATTTAATGCTCCATGCTGTTATTTCCATGACATCCTAGGCAATCATAGTGGTAGTTCATTGTCCTGCGCTCCAGTTGTTTCTACTTTCTTGTACGTGGTTGGTTTGGTTGGTGCCGTTGCCATGGTTTGAGGAAAACTGTGGACCTGGTGAGATAATGATCACCATTATTATTTACATTTAATTTTTTTTCTTACATAAACTCTAACAACCGACCCTACTATGGGATATCCTTTTAAGATGAATAGCCCATCCGAAGGTTTGGGTTTGTTTCCGTTGTTTCTTTTAAGATGAATAGCCCATCCGCTGGCTTTGAAAGCCTGGAGCTATTGCATTCAAGAACAAAGATGACTTTAAGATACAGAAGGTTGGGCAAAGTCAACTAAATGAACCTGCTTAAGCAGGTTGGCTTAATCTTTATGTATACAAACTATATAAACTCCAGTCTTCCTCCTTAAATTATAAAGAAGTGCTTATGTTTTTTAAAGAAAAATCAGGATCGCGGGTGGGCACATGAGATTGTAAATGTAGGCCATCTAAAAAATGCTAGATATTTGATTCGTTTTCCTTTTCTTTTTGTGGAAATGGGTCTTGGAGTTATTCGGAATAAGGGATGATCGGAGCATGCATGTGCCAGAAGGCATTGTTCTCCATGTAATTCGCATCTAAAACCAGCCTCTGAGCACTGTATTAGTATGTGGTACTTTACAATTGAAGTGCTGGGGTATCCTTTCCTATGAAGAGAAATCTTGAGATTACACAATATGATAATATCTTTACTTATTAAATAATGTGCATGTTAGTTATGACATTAAGTGGTTGTCTTGTATTTGTGCATTCTGCACTTCAGAAAATGAGATTTAATGTGTTCCTAATTACTTCATTGTAATCTCCATATGGATTATGCAATTTCCGTTTACATGCTATAAAACTGGAGTATGCTAAGAGCGTTGGCCAGTGTTGTGGAACATTTCTTTATACATTTTGACGTTTTTTTTCCTTCTCCCTTCCTAGGATACCAGCCGGCGAAGGGATGAGATTTCATTGATAACTAATGGACGGTAGCATGAGGTTACAACTTGAGTACAACTTTAAGATCCAGGGGGTTAAAATCACTTGAATTGAAAGCTTATAAATGCGTTGAATGGTTTAGATACATGGATGTACTTGAGTTGTACTAAAATGGCTGTACTTCAAGCATTTCCCTTGCATAATTTTGCAATGGCAGGGTAGTGTCTTGATTGATTGCTATCGAGATTGACACAGCAAATGATTTGTTCTGAACCTTGAAAGTGAGATCTCAGAAGCTTCTTTTGCTACCTGACACGCTTCCGGTTCTGGTTTCAAAATAATATATGCATCGTGGTTCCTGCTTCTTTTTATATTGTTGAATTGAAGCTTGCTGAGAAAGTTGAACAGTACTAGCCTACTAGGGATATCGAACAAAGATTTAACCATAAATTGTCCAGTGCCCAGGTAATGTTGTGTATGACTGCATTAACCAGAAGTCTAGTACCTGGCAAGCTGAAGCAGCTAGGATTGGCCAGTAGAGACTTGCAGGCTGTCAGCCGGTGGTATTCTTACAATTTCCTGATACAATGTGCCGGTTTTGTTTTTTGCTTATGGAATTAGCATTTGATTCCTGATATTTTTTCCTGTAGAAAAGATGGCCTTGCTTGGTGCTATTCTTTTTGAAGCGGCCTTTGTGCTAATCTTTAGAACTGTAGCATGTTCTTGCATCGGCAGTGCTGTATCATACATAATTCATAAGGTGGATACTGTGATCTGTTAAGTTTTATCAGGTCAATTATCTGCAGGTCACAAGCAGAACAACGTTCTTTCAGTTAAATTTTGGCTTTGGCCCTGCTAAAACTTTGGCATCTCATAGTAGAGGCGCGAAACAAACTGGTAGGCGGTGCATCTGCCGAAATTATGCTACAACTTTCTTACACAAAGTTTGTCTATGAACATCGCAAAGGGTTGGACAACAAAATCAGAGTTAATGGTAAATGATTCGTAACATTAAATAGCTGAACCAGTGCCAAATTGTTTGCCAAAAAATAAATTTGTTTTAGCGCAAAAAAATTATGTTGTTTGTAGCCAAGCGAAAATTGGAGCAGCAGTTTCCCCACATTATGGGCCCGGCCCATGAAAAGGGCCCATTTTCCTCCAAAAAAAAAATAACAAAACACAGAAGGACTGCTAAATTCGCCGCGTCGCAGCATTCCCCCCAAAACGCCGGCCGCCGCCGCCGCCGCCGCAACGCCATGAACCACCTCCGACGCCTCACTACCCCCACCCCCCTCCTCTCCACACGACGCTATCTCCTCACTAGTCACTACCCCCACCTCCCTCCTCTTACTCTCTCTCTCCACCGCCTCCTCTCCGCCACCGCCGCCTCCCCTTCCCCCAAACCCTTCGCCGTCGAGGAGTACCTCGTCTCCACCTGCGGCCTCACGCGCGCGCAGGCCCTCAAGGCGTCGAAGCAGCTCGCCCACCTCAGGTCCCCCTCAAAGCCCGACGCCGTCATCGCCTTCCTCTCCGCGCTGGGCCTCGCGCGCCCCGACATCGCGGCCCTCGTCGCCGCGGACCCGCGCTTCCTCTGCGCCAGCGTGGAGAAAACCTTGGCTCCCCGCATCACCGAGCTCAGCGACCTCGGCCTCTCGCGGGCGCAGATCGCGCGCCTCGTCCCGCTCGCCCGCACTGCCTTCCGCAGCAGCACCCTCGGCCACAGCCTCGGCTTCTGGCTCCCGGTCATGGGCTCCTTTGAGAAGGTACTCACGTTTCTCAGGCTGAAATGCAACATCCTCGGAAGTGACATCGAGAAGGTGATCAAGCCCAACATGGCCCTCCTCCAGCAGTACGGAATACATGTGGGTAATTTCCCCAATTCATTCCTGCCCGTGGTGATGACCAGGCCCCCTGAGCACGTCCAGGCCGCCATGGCGCGCATCAGTAAATTTGGGTTCAGGCAGGACTCAGGGATGTTCGCCATAGCGCTTGAGGTGTTTGCAATCCACAGCCAGGAGAAGATTGATGAGAAAATCAGGACCCTTGAAATGTTTGGCTGGTCTCAGGACGATGTGCTGATGACTGTGAGGAAGATGCCACATTTACTGAACATGTCGAAGGAAAGGTTACAGAGGAATTTGGAATTCTTGGCCAGGGATGTTGGGCTGGAGATACCGTACATTGCTCAAAGGCCAGTGCTGGTTATGTATAGCCTTGACCGCCGGTTGGTACCGCGCCATCATTTGATCAAGATTCTCAATGCAAAGGGATTGCTTAGTGATAAGTTTGACTTATATTCTGCATTTGCCCTCTCTGAGAAGAAGTTCCTGGACAGGTTCATCCATCCTTACGAGCATATGGTTCCAGGCCTTGCTGGTGCTTACGCTTCTAGCTGTGCTGGAAAAGCACCCCATGGGCTTACTATCTGATGTGACAAAATGGAACTAGAGGATGTGTTGAAGTTCTGCTGGGAGTGTACCAATAGGACTGACGTTTGTAAAATTGAAAGGATGGTTTAACGTTTGCTTTCCTGGTGCTAATTGTTCTTGTGTTTACAAAATTTGTTGGTGGTGCTCCACTGTAGTGTTGTAGTCACTGACTAATTAATGAATATTTCAGAGCTAGTCTCCGGTTCCAATCTAGTCCCATGTGGAAATTTAGGAATGACATTTCCAGGAGCGACATGTTTGATTCGATACGGGATGTGTAACTTTGTTCTTTGGTTACTATATTTTGCTTATCCTGAATGGTTAATGTGTTCTGTTGCCAGTGTATCTGGGGCACAATGAAGATGATAATTAAACACCTCATGGTGCTCCCACTTTGACAGTCAGGGCTATTGTTGTGGGAATTCTTTCTTTGGTTATGCCCATGTGTCAATAAGTGCACGTTTAATGTGTCATTTCTTGTAAAATTGACTTGGATAGATGGTGATCACCATTGTGATCACACCTGGTGTTTTATTAACAAAAAATTGGAATAAATACATATTATTTTGTCCTAGTGGTGAATTAGTCTTCCTAGATTCAGTTTAGAGATTAGAAACTATTTTTTGAAATAAGAAGTGAGCAGAAGTGGGCCTTAAATTTATTCAATATGAATTTGTGGTCAAAACATAAAATGGGTCAGTGGAACAGCTGGATTCATTGTTCAGGATGGAAGTTGCGATAACAAGCATAGCTGTTCGTCTGAAACCACAGCACATATGTTCCTTAATTCTGTGCCATTTGGGTGTTCTGCTTGTGCATAGTGTTATTGAGATACACATTTTTATCTTGCCTGTTTGTTTTTTTAAAAAAAAAGGTGAGTAGTGTTTGTCTTTTAGCACATGACTGCTTTGTATTCTTGAAATTAAGCTCACTTCCAAAAACTAAGTTCCATTTGTTGCTAATTAACTCAGCAACATCAAGCCTTCTCTAACACATTCAACTCCATGTAAATTGTGTAGTTTCCATTTTCTTGCTGTCAAACTGGACCAAACATGGTTGTTTTGTAAACACTATCTAGCCAGGTTTTGTGGTAAGATGGTGATATTATTATGGATTTCCATCAAATTGGATTTTGGAAGTCTAGCATTACATTCTGTACCGTCTCTCTTTTGTTCCTGTTAGTTCCCATTTGATTCCAAGATACATTATCCGCTAGAAGGGAAAAAAACATCATATACAATGCAACGTGCATGTTTCTTTCGATGTTTAAACTAGATAGCTAAAACTGGTTCAGCCCAACATAGAAATCCTTAAAAAGAGAGTCGATAAGCCTATCTAGCTGCCATGGTGAACTTTTCATATGACCAAAATGTTATGTTTTTTTGTTATTTTATTAAAAAAGGAGTAGTGATACTAACTGGTTGTTGATATGCCTATGTAGCTGTCATTGTTATCTTTCATGTGAACAAAATGTTATGTTTTTTCCCCATAAAAAAAAGAGTAGTGATGCTAAAATTCTAATCGAACATGAGCGTTTTCTTTTTCTTTTTTTGCAGAAATTTAGTGAAGGCCTGAACCAGATGGTTTTATAAGTTTGTCTTTACTCTGTAGCGTGTTGCGGGTGAATACAATTCATCTTTGGCGATGTCAGTTTGCAGTTTTGCACCTTTTTGTATCTCCAAAGTTCTGGTTTAATAAGCTGACTTCAAATCTAATTGTACCCTGGGTCCAAGGGCCTGCTTATTTTGTCATTTTTACCACTCTTGACAGCTTCTTAACTTTGTCGTGTACGCCCTTATAAAAAATCCTCTGTCGCGTACGTATCTTGTGTCCTCGTTACTGGCTAGCTTTGCTCCTACCATAGAGTTAGAGCGCTCGATAATCCTGTGCTTCCTGCGAATTGTTAAACTTTTTTCCGGCTATTTTACATCTCTTCCTCACCGAATTTTAGATATTAAATTTTCATCAATATTTTATCGATCCACTCTCCTTCTTTCTTCCTCTAGTCTTTGCCTATTTGGTCCTGTTTAGCAAAGATTTCAGACAGATAAACTGTTTCATATAAGGAGATTTTGATTAATAAAGAAACATTTATAGGGAAATAAAATTGGAGAATCCGAAACCCTACTAAACAGGCTCTTTCTTCTTCCTATAGCCATGGCGCCTAAAACAAGCCTGGGGATACAACCTTGCCCTCCTCTCGTGTCTCATCTTCAGTGGGTCTCCTAGCCTGCTTGTACATGGGAAAGTAGAGGTGAATCTCATCGAAATTGAAGGATGAAAGAAAAATGACAAAATTCCATAATTGATACTCTAAAATTGAAGACTTTCTTAATTGATATTGAAAATTTCGAACATTCTTTATTTGACATTAGATTAAACTTTTGTTCATTATTTGACACTTTCCGTACTTCAACAACTCGTGAATTCTCTCTATCGGGCATACATCCATGAGCCTACCAGACGATTTGGACAGATCCATATGAGGAGAAGTACACCAAGACATACCAGGACATGGAGACTACAATACAGGGTGGTGCAGTCTACATGGACTGCCAGGAGACTAGTCGAAGACATGAAACTACTCTTCCGAGTTAGAGTAGAACTCTGTAGTCGTATCCGACTAGTACTCTTGTAACGTATATAAGGGTGGGCAGGCTCCAAACAAGTTTAATCGAATACAAGCAAACAACACACAGGACGTAGGTGTCGTTGTCAAGATTTGCGGATCGAGACTTAGACTAGTAAATTTCTTTTATGCGCGTAAGGCTTCGGATGGTGGCGTGGGAGACACGGGGTTAGACTAGTTCGGGTAAGAAGAAGCCCTACGTCCAGTATCGAGGCTGCTCGTGTTACCCACGTGGGGTTCTGTAGTAGGGGTTACAGATGGGCGAGAGAGGGAATTGATCCTAGGTTTCTTGAGTGTACTTGTGCTCTAAGGGAGTGCGAGAGTGTTCTGTTGGCTTTCGAGAGAGAGTCTCCCTCCCCCGTCTCAGGATCCCCGGTCCTCCTTTTATAGCACAGGAGGGAGCTCGGGGTTACAGTCGAGCCGGGCGTTAGGAGAAGAGGTAGAAAGGATAAGCCAAGTGGAAAAATAATACAAGGGGAAGGTCCCAAGACCGCCGCTCTTGCTCCGGCCTCCGGTCCCTGTCAGCGCGTCCGGTGAGGGAGGGCGATTCCTTCCAGATCTTGTCGATGATCTCCCTAGTCGCCATCGCCGTCGAGCGTGATGATGAGCCTCAGCCTCGGCATCCGTGCCCATCGAGGAGGAGGTCCGATTCTGTTGCCCCGCCGATTACCGTAAGACCCGGACATCGCATCCCTGAAACTGCCGTTGGGCGCACGGGGCGCGAGAGCAAGCGATGCGCCCTCCTGTGTCGTTCGGCGCAGCTCATGAGTACTCTGTGGTGAATCAGAAGGAGCCATGGCCACTGCAGCTCGTGCCGCACGGCCGCGCACCAGTATTCGGGACTGGTTACATTGGGGACGCGGCTCCCTTTTGGCTCGACAGGGCCGCGGCACATTTATGGCGAGGTCGATAGGAGGATCCACGAGATCGTCATCCTGATCCTTCAGTCCGCGCCCGAGGCGAATATTCGTCTTGTGGACCCGAGCGAGTGCGACCCCCGCTCCCAGGATCGGGCGAGGCGGAGTTTTAGCCTTCCAGGGGTCGGGGGCATCCGACCCCGGGACTTCAGGTCGGGCGAGGCGGAGTTTAGTCTTCAAGGGGTCGGGAGCGTCCGACCCCGGGACTCCGGGTCGGGCGAGGCGGAACGTGGCCTCTCCCTTTCATGCTGGGCTGACGGCAATTTCGCTACCTTAGATGGGCCTGGGCCTTCAGGACTGTTGCTTTGAGCAGCATTAGGAGGTCGTTAATATTTCCCCCCAACAGTAGGGTATTACGCGATCTAGCGGCCCGAACCTGTCTAAATCGCGTGCCTACGTACACCATCGAGTTCCTGGTTTGGACTACACCCACCAACCAAAACTCTACCTCGGGTACTCCTTTAGTAGGTTGCCGAGTTAAAACATCGACACTCTCCCATCCCCCTCTTTTTCTTGACCAAAATGACCTTCAAATCACCTTAAGAATTTTAGTTTTGACATTTTAAATGCTATATATGTTTTTTAATGCAAATTGGGTTCATCTCCACCTTCAGTATCACTGGAAAATCATGAATTTTGAAGGTGATTTAAAATAATTTGATTAAGAAAAGAGGGGAGAGAATCCACGGGTGTCTGCACACACGAGTTAATTTACAAAATGGGTGGAAGTTTGAATGAAAGTTTAACCTAGTGTCAGATAAGGAAGTTCAATTTATTTTTAATGTTAAATAAAGAAGCCTGTGTCAAATAGAGATTTTTCAAGAAAAAAATTAGATATGCGTATAAGAGCATAAATACCCTTGCTTATCCTCCCGCCGGCCAGGCCGCCGCCGCAGCGCCATGATCCACCTCCGGAAGCGCATCCTCTCCCACCTCCTTCGGCCCCCATCCCCCGTCTCTGCCGCCCACATATCCCCGCTCTTCTCTCCCCACCGCCTCCTGTCCGCCACCAAATGCGTCGCCCCAAACCCCTTCGCCATCGAGGACTACCTCGTCTCCACCTGCGGCCTCACCCGAGAGCAGGCCCTCAAGTCGTCGAAGTGGATCTCCCACCTCAAGCACCCCTCCAACCCCGACGCGGTCCTCGCCTTCCTCTCGGACCTCGGCCTCTCCCGCGCCGAGGTAGCCACCGTCGTCGCCAAGGACCCCAGAGTCCTCTGCGCCGACGTGGGGAGAACCCTCGCCCCCCGCGTCGCCGAGCTCGCCGACCTCGGGCTGTCGCGTCCCGACATCGCGCGCCTCTTCATTCTTGGCCAAAACCACTTCCGCCACAGCTCGCTCCGCCTCAATCTTGAATTTTGGATCTCGGTCTTTGGCTCCCTCGACCAGTTCCTGCAGGCGCTCAAAATTAACGGGGCTCTCCTCAGCAAAAGCATCGAGAAGGTGGCCAAGCCCAACTTGGCACTCCTTGAGGAATGCGGTATAAGTGTTTCTGATGTCACCAACCCCAACGCCTTCTTGTATCGGATGCTCACCACGAGCCCCAAGCACCTGCAGGAGGCCCTGACACGCGTTCATGAGTTTGGAATCCACCCGAGCTCGTCAGCATTCTCCCGCGGGCTTAGAACATTTGCGGTCCTTAGCAGTGAGAAGCTCACCAAGAATATACAGCTGTTGGAGAAGCTTGGATGGTCAAGGGATGCTATATCATTAGCAGTGAGGAGGGAACCAACTATACTGGGTTTGACTGAGGAAAGGGTTCGGAGAAGCTTGGAATTCCTGATAGGGGATGTCGGATTGGAGATACCATACATCGCACGAATGCCAGCACTGATGAATTATAGCATTGACCGTCGGCTATTGCCACGGAACTGTCTGATGAATTTTCTCAAGGCGAAGGGGTTGTTCAGTGCCGAATTCAGCTTCTTTTCTATTGCTACTATAAGCAATGAGAAATTTCTGCATAAATATGTCCGTCCTTACGAGGAGAGTTTTCCTGGCCTTGCTGCTGCTTTTGCTTCTAGCTGCGCTGGAAAACACCAATGGGAACAACTATATGAGACAACATGCAAAAAGAGAAATAGTTGACACTTGTTCTGGAAAGTACCATTAGGAATCTGTTTCAAGGTTTTTTTGTCCTCCCCATTGGCCATTGTTGAAATGTAATGTTCTAGCATTTAGCTATTGGTGACTGGCTTAAGTACTATCAAATGTTCAACTAGTGATTTATTTGTTTCTTAGGTTCTATTTCGCAAAATCGCTGCTGAGAGAAAAATTTGGTGCTTGCAACTTTACAAGTTTGTAGCTTGCAAGGACCATGTTCCAAGTTTTTTATGAACAATGATACAGAGGACTGAATTTCTCTGTTAGTAAAAGATTGCCTAAGGTGAAGCTCTTGCAGATGACACTCTGGTCTGGTGGTCCGATGCTGAGGTGACTTGCTGTCAGTAGTGCTAAGGATCTCCAAGGAACCATCTGCACCATATGTTGGAGTTCCTAATCACTTGTCTGCTTTTCTTATTTAGCTTGGAGGGTCACCTCATTCCCTGGCACGATGATGTGAAGTTTCCTAAGGCAAATGGATTATTGACCATAAAAAGAGCTACTATGCCACAGTCCAGGTGAGCAAGAAGGTATTCATCAAGAAGTTCATACATCCTTACAAAAAAAAAGCTGCATCATTTCATCGTGGAAGACTGCTGCGTGGAGAACTGCTCTCCAGTTTCAGATTGCATGGACCAAGAAGCAGCTCAGCAACCAGCAAAGTTTGGCACCAAGTTAATGGGTAAAATGTTTCTGTGTTCTTCTAACTATAGTTTGCTTGCCCGAAAAAAAAAACCTATAGCTTGCTTGTTACATGCTGGTTCAGTTGTAACTGATGGATGGCTAATAGAACACTGGAATTGGTATTTTGATTCCTGAATCCTGTTTGTTAACTTGTGTTCAGAAGTAAGTCGTACTCTGTGGTACAGTAACAAACTTACCCAGCTAGATGCCATTGTGATCTTCCATATGACCAAAGCTTTTGCATTTTCAAAGCAGTGATGTTAGCTGGTACCCTATCGCATGGTTCACAAATGTGACTCAGCTCTGTGCTTTCTGCCAAGTTATGGGTTGGATGGTTTCATAATTTGTATAGTTGAAGATAGAGTAACCTTTTAGATATTAGGGCAATAGTAATATCCTTAGGTACTTGGAATATGCTAGGATTTTTTGCAGGAATATAATGATGACCTAATCCTGGAGATTTCTTCAACTGAAGCATCCAGATGTCTTATTAAGTTTACTTTTACTCTCTCTTGACTAGTAGCATGCTGCGGTTGATGCCAGTGGAAATATTATCCGATGCCTGAACATTGTTTGCTATGCTGATTTGAAACCTAAGTAATTATCATGGGTTGCAAAGGTCTTTTATTTGTGCGTGCACATTCTTTCTATACCAGGTAAATAAATCGAGAACACACCCTTAACAGCTTGTTGTTGTCTGAATTTTTCCCACCCACATTAGCCATTTCGACATCGACTGATATGTTGGCTTTCTGAAGACTATTTTTCCTGTCATCTGTGTTAATTTTACCTTCGACATTCATAATTATAAGTTTATAACTGGGGACACATTTGGGTTTCAATTCATCTTTTCCTACACATAAAAATCTGTGAAATGTGACTCCAAAAATTGAGGTTTCATTAATTTCCTGGATTTACACGGTCTAATGTTTCTAGGTATGGACCTCCAGGTGAAAGTGCGTCCAGGTCCCTAAGTTGGTTTTGGTGAATGAATGACAAAACAATTAAAGGACTAACTTGTTTGCTTAAAATTGTGATCATGGTTTTATTCTCATATTTATGATGTGATATTGTTTCATAAGTTGAATATGTATTATATGGCTCACAATAAATAAAAGCAAGCTAGTATGTGATCCCATGATGCAATTATATGATCAATGACAAGCAAGGGTGAAGTGAAACTTGGGGATATGTTTTATGGTTGATCTATAAGTCTCCAAATATGTGATAACTTGATTGACAAGTAAAGGGATCATTAACAAAAGAATAGTGGTATTCACAAATGGATATTGCTAGACTTCATGTGCATATGATAAAAAAAATATGAGCTTATGTGTTACATATTGGTCTTGTTATTGCAAGTTTGCAATTCATGAGACATTCCTTATCAATCAAGAACAAGCATTTGAAGAGGATTTCATATGGGATTTTATTGTTGGTGTCAAAAGCAAAGGTAAAATCAAAGTAGCAAGAATATGTGGAAAAAATCAAGCGTGGTACTAGAGTGAGGGACTAAGCAAACTTTGGTCAAGCGACGGCTTGAACTATATGTGTTTTTGCTAAGGTGAAGTGGTTAATATCCGGGGGTTTTCGAAGTATCATATCTAAGCCTTACCGAGGGAAGCAATGCAATGCATCTAATCTATTGTGATTGATAAAATTGAGTGACTTAAGGATTCAAGTATATCTTATCATGAGCTATGGAAAATCTTAAATCACTAGCTCAAGATGGATGTGCTCAAGATGATAGCTATGTTAAGAGCCCTTAAGTGACTATTGATCAAAGTATGGCATGGATGAAGATTTACAAGTAGATGATATAGTGTTTATATTTATTCTTGAGTATAGGTATGCCATACTATCAAGAGGGATGCAACATTAGCTAATTGACAACACTAAAAATACTCTTAGTTGACCTATGTGAGATTGGCCTTGAGAAAACCCTTGAGTGAGCTAATTGTCCCGGCTCAGCTGACTTAAGTCGGTTCAGCCAGTAGGTGGACCGAGTAAGTGCCTCTGGAGGTTTTGGGACTAACTCAGCCAAACCGGTTTGGGGGATCAGGATACCAACGGCTAGTTTTTAAAACCAGACCGGTCTGACCGGTCTGACCGGTTTGAGCAACTCTAACGGCTAGTTTCTAGTGTGTGGGAGTATTTATACCCCTTGGTCCCCTCCTTGAGGGGCTGCTGGTTACACACGCATTTAACATCATCTAGTGACCAGAAAAGCTCTCCCCAACCTCTCTTTGTGAGACCTGAGTGATTCTTGAGAAATCTTTGAGTTGGGTTGAGAGAGTGATCTTGTGTGAGCATTAGTGAGCTAAAAAGAGCAATCCATATCTTGAGCACTTGTGGTTTGCGTCGAGAAAGGCTTTGAAGCATTTGTTACTCTTAGAGGTGTGCCTCCTAGATGGGTAGGCATCGCCGGCTAGCTCCCAAGGTGTGGTGAGCAGCGGCAAGTTTGTGAGGGCTGCGATCTTGCCTCTACAAGGAAAAAGATCATCTAGTGGAGGCGAGAAAAGTGGTCGAAAGAGACCTGGCTTGTTGGAAGGAAGTTGAAAGAGACTCATATTCTAATAGGCTCCTGAATGGAGGCGTAGGATTCATTACGGTGAATCTGAACTTCGGATAAACAAATCCTCATGTCTTCCTTTGGTTTGTCTCACTTGTTGATTTCTAGCAAATTACTTATGCTTCCGCTTCGATCTACTTGGGTGTGCTTGTCTTGTGTGCAGGGACTACTTTACCCTATCAGATATCATCTACAAAAGCCACTCTCAAAGTTCAGTTGGTGCTAGAAGTCAAGGAGGGAAACAACCAGAACTTAGTGTGTGTTCTTGAAGAGTATCTTGGCCCCCTAAGTGGGTTTTGGTGGATTAATGACACAAGCTTAGGTGTTTGATGAACTTTCAAGTGCATAAGCAGATTTAAAAGGAATGATGGACATGGAGCACTTATGATTGACCCTAAAAAAGAAAATGAATGAATATGAGACATACCTTGAAGGCTAAATTTATTGTTAGTTTGAATTTGAGTATAGGAATGCCGCACTATTAAGAGGGATGTGTAATCTTTGGTCTTTACGTTGAAAAAGGTGCTCAAGATGACCTAACCAACCTATGAGAGACACCTTTGTACCTACACATCACATGGGGATACTTAGAATGGTGCTAACTTGAGAGCTCCGGATTTTTCCGAAGATTATTCAAGAATATTCCGGAGGTTTTGGAATTTCCGAAAGATACCGAGGTTCCGAAGTTTCTAGAAAATGTCTGGAAGATACCTGAGGTTCCGGTGTTTCCAGAGAAAGTTCTGGAAAACTCCGGAACTTAACCCACAACGGCTAGTTTCGGGGTGAAGGGTATAAATACCCCCTCACCCTTTTTCACAGTCACTCTCTTGACCTAACTTCGTGCTGAGCTGCAGAAAAGCATTCAAGTCCCCCTCTTTGCTCCTCTTTGGCTTTCCTTCGGAACCTAACCCCCAACGGCTAGTTTCGGGGTGAAGGGGTATAAATACCCCCTCACCCTCTTCCACAGTCACTCTCTTGACCTAACTTCGTCATGAGCTGCAGAAAAGCATTCAAGTCCCCCTCTTTACTTGTCTTTAGCTTTCTTGGTGAGATTTTGTGGGGATTTAAGGAGAGATTCAAGGGAAGGGCAAGAGAGAGTGCTAGTGAGCTGATTTATCATCTCTTGAGCACCTTGTTCTTCGTCAAACTCATGATTTCGCGTTTGTTACTCTTGGAGCTTCAAGCTCCTAGCGGCTAGGCATTGCCTGTGGAGCATTCAAGGTTGTGGCTGCCTACAGAAGTTTGTAGTACCCCGACGATTGACTAAGTGACTATCTTGATCTTTGTGGTCGCTAGAGTGAGGAAATTGGCTTATGTGTAAAAAGCCCACCCTTTGTGGGTTCCTCAACGGAGACGTAGGCTTCAAGGTGTGTTGTTCTTAATATTGTTCATATTCAAGCATAGAATATATTTCTAGTATTTGTGCTCGATCTACTTTTCTAGAAAGTTTCCAGCTGTTCTATCTTGTGCTAAAGGCCTGGAATATTTTGTTGCTTAACCTATATTGAGCGATTTATATTTGAGCAAGGCTTACATAAGGTTGTAGTTCAAAGTCGTATTTCTTCGGAGAATCCGTACATCACTCCAAAAATTCCGCAAGTTGCAGAATTTCCAGAACAATCTCCAAAAACTCTGGATGTTTCTGATAAACACGAATTTGTGAAAAATTTTCAGGTTCGACTATTCACCCCCCTCTAGGTGACATCCTAGATCCTTTCATTGGTATTAGAGTTTTGGTCTCCGGATTAAAGCTTAACCGCTTGGAATATCAAGATGTCGACGCCGGGTGGTCAAGAGGTGCCTCCTGGAGGTGATGTCACCGATCCAAATGCCACTTAACAACCTGTGCTACCACAAGGAGCACAAACAAGTGCTCAAGTAGGAGGTGCTGGTGGAGCAAGCACAAGTGCAAGGGGGCATCAAGAAATTGAAGATTTCTCCGACTCTGACTCCGACTATGATGATGCAAGATCAACTTGCTCTGGACGTGGTCCACAAAGGGAGTTTCACCGAATCCCTTTCAATTATGGTTGCTTAAATCTTAACACCTCATCCGGGTCTATCAAGTTGGGAAAGACTCCTCATTTTGATGGGGTACACTATTCCAAGTGGGAAAACTCGATGAGGGACTATTTGATAGCAGTCAACCCTGCACTTTGGGATATTGTTGAATTAGGTATAACCTTTCCACGTGGAGATGCTTCTCTTATACAATACTAAGAAATTGATATTCAACGCAACTATCAAGCTTTGCATCTCATCAAGAGCTTATTGTGTGCCAAAAAATTTGATAAGATTGATGGGTTGCAATCCGTCAAGGAAGTATGGGACACTCTCTTCATCAACCATCAAGGAACAAGAAGGGTTATAGAAGGAAGGATAAGAGCATTGGAAAGTGAACTCAACCGCTTCATCATTAGGGAAAATGAGACACCACAAGAGATGTACAATAGGTTCAACAAGATCATTAACAAGATAAGATCTCTTGGAAGTGACAAGTGGGGAAGAAGAGAGATAGTTGATAAGATTCTCTCAGCCTACATGGCTAGAGATGTTCAACTTCCTATCTTGATTAGGGAGAAGAGAGGGTTCAAGAAATTCACTCCGGCGGATGTGATTGGAAAAATTGAAGAACATGCTATCACCGTCAAGAAATCCAAGCTATCCTAAGAAATGTCCAAGATTCATGAGCAATTAGAAAAGAACAATGGGGTAGCTCTCAAGGCAAGCAACAAGAACAAAGAAAAGCACATAATCCAAGGCAACTATCAAGGAGGATAGTGATGATAGTGATAGTGAGAGTATGGATGAGGAAGAGATGGCCTTGTTCTTGAGAAGAATAAAGAAAGTGATGAAAAGGGGTGGTTTCTTTGACAAGAAAAAATATAAAAACAAAACCAAGAGGAAGTCAAAGAGGCCATGCTTTGGATGTGGCAAGGAAGGTCATTTCATTGCCAATTGCCTAGAAGTTAAGATCAAGAAAAATGACTCATCCAAGTTTGACAAGAGTAAGTATAAGAAGAATGTTGGTGAAGCTCACTTGGATCAAGAATGGGATTCAAATGAAGAAAGCTCGGACTCTGATGAAGAAGTGGGTTTGGCAACAATGGCTATTGGTGCCAACCTGCAAGTCATCTTTGTTTGAAGATCTCACCGATGATGAAGATGAATTCACTCATACTTGCTTCATAGCTAGAGGACCTAAGGTAGATCCCAAAACACCTTTTCTTGATGATGATGATGATGTTAATAGTGATGATGAAAAGGTGCTAAAAGGTTTAGACAAACACGCTTCTAAAATAATAATGAATTTAATGATAAAAATAGAGGATAGGGATGAGACTCTTGAGGTGCAAGAAGAGTTATTTAGACTTGAGTGAGAGAAAACCATTGCTCTTGAGAATTCCTTTGAAAATGAAAAGAAGGGTTTCAAGATGCAAGAGGACTTGCTTAAGACTAAAATTGACATAATTCTTAGTCTTGAGAAATCTCTTACTAAAGAGAAGATGAAAGTGGAAGAATTAACTAAGAAACTATCCTTAGCTAAGGACACTAGTGCTAATCTTAAGAATGAAAAGAATATGCTTCAAGAGAACCTCACAAGTTTGGAAGCGAATCACATGGCACTTGAACCCCAACTCAACACTCTTAAGAAGAGTACATCATGTAACTCAAATGATGCATCCATACCTTCTAGTGCCTCTACAAGCAATGGTTGTACTAGATGTTATAAAGTTGATGTAAATGCTTGTGCCACTAACATCGCCGAAATGAATGCTATGAAGAAAGAATTGCTAGGTTATCAAACTCACTTCTTAATGAAGAAAATAACACTTCCAAAAGGGGTGAGTTTGAGAATCACACAAAGAGCTTTGGGTGGAGCTACATGAAGAAGTTTGGTTTTGAGGATGGAAAGGGATTAGGCAAGTATGAACAAGGTTCACGTGATCCCATTCTATTTGTGGAGAACAAACCACGGGCATGGGATCAAACAAGGTGGTACATGGTATGAAACTACTAGGTGCAAGAGTTGATGGTAAGCAACTTGAGTACAACAAGCCCATCAAGTTCTACAACTCTCAAGAAAGACAAGCCAAGCCCCATATCTCTCAAAACAAGCCCAAGGTCACTCAACCAAAGCAAGCAAAGAAGCCCAAGCCATATGCTTCATAAAATGGTTTCTATGCCGATTATGGGATGACTTGGGATCACAAGGGTAAAGTTATCACTAAGTATGTGTGTAACCGCACCAAGAACACTTTGATCAAAAGGAGTACGTGGGTGCCCAAGATTCTTGTGACTAATGCTTTAGGACCCAAGTTTCTTTGGGTACCTAAAACACAAGCCTAATTTGTTTTGTAGGCTTACTCCGCCGGTGGAACGAAATGGGTGATTGATAGTGGATGCACAAATCATATGATCGGCGAGAAAAAGGTGTTCTTATGTGAAATGAAGAAAAATCCAAAAGAGAAGGTCGTATTTGGTGATAATAGTGAAGGGACCATTATTGGTCTAAGTAAAGTTGCCATCTCAACAGATCATTCAATTTCCAATGTTTATTTGGTTGAATCTTTGGACTACAATTTGTTATCCGTGTCACAACTTTGTGAGATGGGTTACAATTGTTTGTTCTCTAATAAGGGTGTGACCGTCTTTAGAAGAAGCGATGACTCTATTGCTTTTAAAGGTGAACTCAAGGGAAAGTTTTATCTAGTGGATTTTACCTCGGATAAAGCTCAACTTGATATATGCTTTATGGAAAAGTCTAGCTTGAGTTGGCTTTGGCATCGTTGGCTAGCTCATGTTGTGACGAATAGTCTTAACAAGCTTCTAAAGGGGAACACATCATACGACTAACAAATGTGCGTTTTGAGAAAGATAGAATTTGTAGTTCATGTCAAGCTGGTAAGCAAGTTGGTGCTTCTTATCCCTCCAAGAGTATTCTCACTACCACAAAACCATTGAAATTATTGCATATGGATATTTTTGTCCCGTGGCATGTGTTAGCATTAGGGGAAACAAATATGGCTTTGTCATTGTTGATGATTAGTCTCGGTATACATGGGTGTTCTTTTTGCATGGCAAGAGTGAAGTTCAAGGAATATTCAAGAAATTTGCAACTAGAGCACAAAATGAGTTTGAAGAAAAGATCAAGAGAGTAAGAAGCGACAATGGCATCGAGTTCAAGAACACCAACATTGAAGAGTATCTTGACAAGGAAGACATTAGTTATGAATTCTCCGTCCCATACACAGCACAACAAAATGGGGTTGTGGTGAGAAAGAATAGAACTCTTATTGAAGCCACAAGGACAATGCTTGATGAATACAGGACCTTGGATCAATTTTGGGTGGAAGAGGTCAACACGGCATGTGTCATGCTATCAACCATCTATATCTTCACAAGATGTTGCATAAAACCGCCTACGAACTTTTAATCGGTAAAAAGTCTAACATGTCTTACCTTAGGGTTTTTGGAAGTAAGTGCTTCATTCTCAACATGAAGCCCAAAAGCTCTAAGTTTGCACCTAAAGTTGATGAAGGTTTTCTTTTTGGTTATGCCTCAAATGCTCATGGCTATCGTGTCTTCAACAAAACCACTGGTTGTGTTGAAGTTACGTGTGACGTGACACTTGATGAATCTAACGGCTCTCAAGTAGAGCAAGTTGCCTCACATGATGTAGATGATGAAGAACCTCCATCACAAGCTATTGAGAAGATGGCCACAGGAGAAATCAAGCCTCAAGAGAAGAAAGATGATTGTGTCACAAGTCATGGGCCTACAAATCAAGAAACCGCTGCGAGTTTCGGAAACTCCGGAGAATCTTGCGGAAATTCCGCAAGTTTCGGAAATTTCGGAGAACCTTGCGAAAATTCCACAAGTTTCGGAAACTCCGGACAAACCTTCGAAAATTCTGGAGATACTGTTGAAAATGCACAACATCAAGCTAAGAATGAGGATTTGATACAATATCAAGCTCCTAACCCACATCCAAGAGTTCATCATAGTGTTCAATGTGATCATCCTGTTGACAATATTTTGGGAAGCATCCAAAGAGGGGTAACTACTCGTTCTAGATTGGCAAATTTTTGTGAACATGACTCGTTTGCTTCCTCTTTGGAACCTCTTATTGTAGATGAGGTGTTGGATGATCCAGATTGGGTGTTAGCCATGCAAGAAGAATTGAACAATTTCACTCGGAATGAAGTCTGATCCTTAGTGGAACGCTCCAAGAGAAATGTCATTGGAACAAAATGGGTGTTTCACAACAAGCAAGATGAGTATGGCATGGTGACAAGAAACAAAGCAAGGTTGGTTGCTCAAGGGTTCACTCAAATCAAGGGATAGGATTTTGGAGAAATATATGCACCGGTGGTAAGACTTAAAGCTATCCGAATATTACTAGCATTTGCCGCTCATCATGACTTCAAGCTATATCAAATGGATGTCAAGAGTGCATTCTTGAACGGACCAATCTCCAAAGTGGTATCTGTTGAGCAACCACCGGGCTTTGAAGATCCAAATTTACCCAACCACGTCTACAAGCTCCATAAGGCGCTCTATGGGCTCAAGCAAACTCCAAGAGCATGGTATGGATGCCTTAAGAATTTTCTCCTAAGGAAAGGTTTTGAAATAGGCAAAGTCGATCCTATACTCTTCACTCGCAAAGGGGATATTGATCTATTTGTATGCCAAATATATGTCGATGACATAATATTTGGTTCTACTAACCAAGTGTGGTGTGATGAGTTTAGTAGGATCATGACTAAGAGATTTGAGATGTCCATGATGGGAGAGTTGAAATTCTTTATTGGTTTCCAAATCAAGCAACTCAAGGATGGCACGTTCAATAGTCAAACCAAGTATACTCAAGATATGCCCAAGAAGTTTGACATGGAGAATACCAAGCCCATCAAGACTCCCATGCCATCAAATGGACTTCATGATCTAAATGAGGATGGTAAAAGTGTGGATCAAAAGGTATATCGGTCTATGATTGGCTCCTTGCTTTACCTTTGTGCATCTAGACCTGATATTATGCTTAGTGTGTGCATGTGTGCAAGGTTTCAAACTAATCCTAAGGAATGTGATTTAATGGCTGTTAAGAGAATCTTGAGATATCTTTTACACACTCCTAACCTTGGCTTATGGTATCCCAAAGGCTGCACTTTCAATCTACTTGGGTATTCCAATTCGGATTATGCCGGTTGCAAAGTAGATAGAAAGAGTATATCTAGGACTTGTCAATTCCTTGGTAGGTCCTTGGTGTCTTGGAGTTCCAAGAAACAAAATTCCGTTGCCCTATCCATCGTGGAGGCCGAGTATGTTGCAGCCGGTGCTTGTTGTGCTCAACTACTATGGATGAGGCTGACATTGAGAGACTTTGGTTGTGAGTTTAGCAAGATACCTCTCTTGTGTGACAATGAGAGTGCTACTAAGCTAGCAAATAACCCCATGAACCACTCTAGGACAAAGCACATAGACATAAGACACCATTTCCTAAGAGACCATGAAGCCAAAGGAGATATCGCTCTTAGCCATGTGAGCACCGAAATGCAACTAGCCGATATATTCACAAAGCCCCTTGATGAGCAAAGGTTTTGTGCTTTGAGGAGTGAACTAAATATCTTGGATTCTCGTAACTTGGTTTGAAATATTTTGCATGTTTGAGTGACTTAGGATAGATTGCTTTCAAAAGAAAAATCTTTTTCAAAATTGAAGTTTGGTTTTACTTTGAAAAAATATTTGGAGTTAATTTAGCTCTATCACTTGGATCATTGTTCTCATTGATTGTGTGTTGGCTGATTTCAAGTGATAGAACTACTCATGCTCATATATATATATATATATATATATATATATATATATATATATATATATATATATATATTATTGCCATATTCCTCCAAATCTATCCCAAATCAAATTCCACTCAAATTTAGTGGCTGTTAGCCAAGGGGAGCGGAATCTTCGGAACTTTTTTCCGGAAATTCCGAAAGTTGCGGAATCTCCAGAAATTTTTTCGCAAAAATTCGTAACTTGAGGGTATTTACCTTTCTACCCACGAGAAGCTACCGGTTCAGTCCACATTTGTTACCACCGGCTTCTCTCTCCTCCCTCTCCTTTCTCCTCTCGTCCCCCCCTCCCCCCCAGGAAATTTGGAGATCTCACCACCAAAATCCCATAAAATTGTCAAGGAAGACTCAACTCAAGAAGGGGAATAACGTGGTGGTGTTGGAATCAAAGTTTGAAGTCTCCCCTGCCTTCTCTCAAAAGGTATCTAAAGTTCATCTCGCCCGATCTATCATTGTAGGTTGTTCCTTAGAGTTTCCTTTGGATATAACTCTTCTCTAGCATGTGTAGGCCTAGGATCTTCAATTTCATATCAATCCCATGACAGATTCATTATGTATGAGATGTTAGGGTTTTGGTCTGCGAGTTCCGGAATATTCCAGAAAAGAGTTCCGGAATCTCCACGACTTGCGGAAACTCCGAACATTTTTTCGGAATCTCCACAAGTTGTGGAAAACTCCGGACATTTTTCCGAAATTTCCGTAACTCGCAGCTCAAATCTCTTATATTGATTACTCTCTAAGTTTTTTCATGACCCTTTCCCTTTTTTGGTGGTGTTCTCTGCTTTATCTAGATGGGAAGGGAAAGGGACACTCGTGCTTGTGCAATGCAAAGGAGAACTAAGGCAAGGCATGATCCAAATCCTCCTAGAGTTGAGAGTGACAAATATATAAGCAGGAAGAATCTGAAGAAGAACGACTTGTGGTTGCTCAGAGGAGGAAAGGGAAAGAAAAGGTAGCTGAAACATCCCGTAGATCCTCTTGTACCAAAGCTCCAAGTGTCATGCCATCCTATGCAGCTCCACAGCCTACGCTAGTCAAGAGAAATCGAGGCATAGCATATCACATTTGTCCTCAAAATCTAGAGCATCTCACTCCCACTTTCGACCAAGATCAAAGGATAGAATCCATTTGCCCAACTCTTCGCACTCCTACATGTCCTATGGGATACACTCCTAGGTTGGGAAAGGACATTTACAAGATATCCCTGGCCCTCAAAGAAGAAAGTAGGCATGATCCTTTTAGATGGGATAAGATGGAGGGGATTGACACACTCTTTTGGAATGAGTTTCACATGGATTTCTATGGTTCCATGTTGTTGTGTAAGAAGAGCAAGCCCCCCATTGTTTCTATGAGGTTTGTGGATTGGCCCTACTATGCGAAGGATGATGATGCGACACTCAAGAAGGTGATTGCAAAGTGTAAGGAGTTTGGACTTTATGAGTTCATGGGTTTTATATATAATTGGAATGTTGAGATTCTTGGTCAATTTCATAGCTCCTATTACTTCCAAGCAAGCATCAACTCTATACATTGGACCTCTATGGGCGAGCACTATTGCATTGACTATATGACCTTCTCTCGTCTTTTGGGGCTTGGAACAAGGGATGAAAAGTGTGATCCTATACATGTTGAATTCAAAGTCTGGTCCAAGGATGTTCCATTCATGTTCTACAATCCTATGTTGGCTCTTGAGGGGAAGACAAACAATTTGGTGCCCTACTACTATGTGTTCAATCGATTCTTTAGGAAATAGTTGATCCTAAGGGAGGAGATGCCACCGCTCTTCACTTCTATGCAGGAAACCTCTTGAACTGTATGGCTCCTAAAGGAAGGCCCTTTTGCATCTTTGACTATATATGGAATGAGCTTCGCCGTGCTATGACAAATTCTAGGAAGAATCTTCCCTATGCTTCATATATTATGTATATGATTGAGAGGGTCACCAAGATCACTTTCCCTATGGATTGTGCTCATGAGACACTTCACATTCGTTCTCGTGATGGTGATGGTCCCCGTCCTACTATCAGTTCTCGTCACTTTACTGGATCATCTAGCCAAGCTCCACGTCATGATGATGAGCCTTATACTTCCTATCCTCCTAGACAGTCCCGCAAGCCGAGAGGCTCTATGTGCAAGTATATAGCCCGTAAGATCAATGAAAATAGACATGACATCATCAAGCTCAAGGCCTCCCATGGACTTCCTATTGATACTTATCATGAGCTGCCCGACTTTGATGATCCATTTGCCAAGTGGGACGTCATGGATGCCACTGAAGTTGTTGTTGCTACCCCTTCTCCTACCCAAGCTGCACATGTTGCCTCTTCTCACCCTTGTCACTCCACACACGCTACCTATGTTGAGGAAGAATACGAGGAGAGTGAGGAAGAGGATGAGGACGATGAGGAGGAGGAGGATGACAACTACAACGACGATGAGTAGCTACTACCGGTGTGCTTGTGTTCATTTCCTTCTTGGCGCTTGATGACAAAAGGGGAGTGAATATTTGGATGAATTTATGTATCTCGTTTGTATCAAACTATGTCTTTATCCTCTATGGTGTGTAAGACTATGTGAGCATGAGAACTTGTAATGGGTGTGCTTTGAATGCTTAGAACTGCTTTTATTTGTCTAAGGATGATTGTGTGTTAGTGTGAAAAATTTCTATGATGACTGTTATTTGAGCATGGCAGGTACGGAGATTCCAGATATTTTTCTGGAAATTCTGTAGCTTGCGGAGAATTCCAGAGATTTCTACAGATTCTCCAGACATTCTGTCATCTTTCTCTTTATTGTTTTTGTTGAAGTGCATATTCTGTTATATGCATCACAAGAACATGTTTCACACACTCTTTGCACCCCACTGCTGCCAGGAACATGTGCATCTCTCATGTTTTCACTTATAATGTGCCAATTGATATTTAAAGATCCTTTTGGAATTCAAATCCTTATGGGACACATTAAGGGAGAGTTGCACATGCTCTTGCATTGTTTTTAATTTTTAGATACATTATCCTCTTATTTGTAAGACCTAAACATGTTGTCATCAATCACCAAAAAGGGGGAGATGGAAGAGTACTTGGCCCCCTAAGTGGGGTTTGGTGGATTAATGACACAAGCTTAATGAATTTTCAATTGCATAAGTAGGTTAAAAGGAATGATGGACATGGAGCACTTATGATTGACCTACAAAAAGGAAATGAATGAATATGAGGCATATCTTGAAGGTTAAATTTATTTTTGGTTTGAATTTGAGTATAGGAATGCCGCACTATTCAGAGGGATGCGTAATGTTTGGTCTTTATGTTGAAAAAGGTGCTCAAGATGACCTAACCAACCTATGAGAGACATCTTTGCACCTGCACATCACATGGGGATACTTAGAATGGTGCTAACTTGAGAGTTTCAGATTTTTTCGGAGATTGTTCCAGAATATTCAGGAGGTTTCGGAATTTTTGAAAAATGTTCGAGAAGATAACGGAGGTTCTAAAGTTTCTGGAAAATGTTTCGGAATATACCGGAGGTTCCGGAGGAAGTTTCGAAAAACTCTGGACTTAATCCACAACAGCTAGTTTCGGGGTGAAGGATATAAATACCCCCTCCCACAGTCACTCTCTTGATCTAACTTCATGCTGAGCTGCAGAAAAGCATTCAAGTCCCCATATTTACTCCTCTTTGACTTTCTTGGTGAGATTTGGTGCAGATTTAAGGAGGGATTTATGGGAAGGGCAAGAGAGAGTGCTAGTGAGTTGAATTCCCATCTTTTGAGCACCTTGTTCTTCGTCAAGCCCGTGATTTTGTGTTTGTTAGTCTTGGAGCTTCAAACTCCTAGCCAG
Organism: Setaria italica; assembly: GCF_000263155.2. Classification (NCBI taxonomy): domain Eukaryota; kingdom Viridiplantae; phylum Streptophyta; class Magnoliopsida; order Poales; family Poaceae; genus Setaria; species Setaria italica. The sequence continues at coordinate 7,969,597 of NC_028453.1, read as the reverse complement.
CTAGGCGTTGCCCGTGGAGCATCCAAGGTTGTGGCTGCCTACGGGAAGTTTGTATTATTCTGACTATTGAGTAAGTGACTCCAGCTTGATCTTTGTGGTCGCTAGAGTGAGAAAAGTGGCTCAGGTGTGAAAAGACCACTCTTTGTGGGTTCCTCAATGGAGACGTAGGCTTCAAGGTGTGAAGCTGAACTCCGGTAAACAAATCCTTATGTTTCTTGTGCTTGTTGTTCTTAGTATTGTTCATATTCAAGTATAGAACATATTTCTAGGGTTTGTGCTCGATCTACTTTTCTAGAAAGTTTTCAGTTGTTCTATCTTGTGCCAAAGACCTAGAATATCCTGTTGCTTAACCTATATTCGATGATGTACATTTGAGCAAGGCTTACATAAGGTTGTAGTTCAAAGTCGTATTTCTCCGGAGAATTCGTAGATTTCTCCGGAAACTCCAGAAGTTTCTGATAAACTTGTTCGAAGTTGTGAAAAATTTTCAGGTTCGACCATTCATCCCCCCTCTAGTTGACATCCTAGATCTTTTCAGTTCTGCCCTGCACTGGTCTGACCAGTCGGAGCAACCGGTCTGACCGGTTTGGCCTGGGCAGTGCTGCTGAGTGGGTTGAAGTTTTAAAGATTGGTCAACTTGCCTATTCACCCCCTGACGATATATCAGTCCTTTCAATTGGTATCAGAGCTTGAACTCACATTCAAGCTTAACCGCCGTGAGAAAAGATGTCGACAACATGTGAGGTATCATGTACTACGCTTGCGATGGCTCAAACTATGCTTTTTGGTCTGCTCATGCACTCAATGCTTTTAGGACCATGGGTCCATCTGTTGAGCAAATTTTAGTTGCTAGCATTCTTCCTCCGAATTTTGACATCGACCATGTTGATTGGTCCAATATCACTCAAGAGGAGTTAGATTGCATGCAACTTAATGCTTGTGTTACTAACATCTTGCATAGCACTCTTTGTGAAGATATTTAGGATATCATCTTTGGCATAAAAGAAGTTCGTAATGATGCACGTGTCATTTGGGCACTTCTCATGGAGATATATGCAAAGCCCGAATGTGATGATGTAGAGCAAGCAGAGGAGAAGTCACTTGAGGAGTGCTCAACAGTACCAAAATTTGCACTGATCCTCAATGTCACTTCTCATTGAAGAAGAAGGCCAAATAAGTCAGGTGATGGTTCCTCTGCAGGAACCGGTTAGACCGGTTGGGCTGACTGGTCAGACCAGTTCAAGAAGAGGAACCGGCCCCATGTGTAACATGGGTGTTTGTCAAGATTCATGCCAAGCTTCATCTCTTCCAGAATCCACTCCATCTAATGATGAAGTTGATTTATGCTTAATGGCTAAGAAGAAGAAGAAGAAGAAGAAGGCCGAGAAAGGGAAAAGCCAAAAGATTGAGGTGTCAAGTCCTTTGGTTGAAGAACTTGAGCTCCTCAAATCCAATCATGCCTCCTTGGTCTATAATTTGATTCATTGGCAAAAGATTATGCATGTGGTACTAAATCTTTACCTTGTGTAGCGTCCTTAGAAAAAGGTAATGAAGTGCTCGCAGCTCAACTTGAGAAGCTCACTAGTGAACATATGGCTTTGCAAGCTACTCACAAGGAACTTGAGTGTTCCCATGAGAAGCTTGTGGAATGATATGCTATACTAGGCATAGCTTATGAGGTTGTTTTAACATCGGTAAAAACTATGCAACCTCTCTCACACACATGCATATGCTCATAAGTCAATGTTGATTTATCTTGCACTAAACTTTGTTGTTGTCAAGCAAGCCAATCTAGCATTGAGCATGTATTCATACAATCTTGTGATGACCTCATTACCCAAGAAAATGATGAACTCATGCAAGAGGTTGAAAGGCTCAAAAAGGAATTGAGTGAGTTGAAGGGCAAGAGCCAAGTACAACCTTCTCAAGATAACCGTGAAATCATGGTGACGAAGGTTGAGAAGGGATCAACCATCACTTACACAGCCCCTCAACAACAACTCAAAATCAGCAAGAGCAAGATTCAAGACAAGAACAAATTTGAGCACGTTAAGTGCTTTAATTATTCTAAAATAGGGAACTTTGCATCTAGATGCGCCAACAAGCTCAAGGGCAAGGAAACTCTCTCCAAGAGGCAAAAAAGCCTTGCCAAGAAGAAGGTGTGCTATGGATGCAAGAAGAAGGGACATATTGTGGCTACGTATCCTAGTGCTACAAGTGAGGGTGGCTCTGACCTAGAACGGTTAGACTGGTTCTGACCAAGGCAGCCTCTCCTCACTGCAGCAAGAAGAAGGAAGCCACCTCTTCAACCAACATGCCTAGAAGTAAGCATTGTCGGCTGTACATCTATGGGCCCACCGGGAGGCTTGGACAATCCTACAATACGGGGTTGTAGACTAAGACGTATCAAACATGGAGACTACGTTGCAGGACGGTGTGGTCTACATGGACGACAAGGACTAGTCGAGGATTAGGAAACTACTAGTAGCAATTAGAGTAGGACTTTCTAGTCCAATCCAATTAGTACTCTTGTAAACAACCGACCTGTAACCCTGCCCTCAGCAATATAAGGCAAGGTAGGGACCCCCCCTCCAAACATCATCATCAATCAATACAATCCAACCAACACACAAGACGTAGGGTATTATGCGACATTAGCGGTCCGAACCTATCGAAATAGTGTGCTCGAGTTCACCTTCAAGTTCTAGGTCTTCAGTGAGCCCCACACATAAAACACTACCTCGGGTACCCCCTCGGTAGGTTGCAGGGTGTAAACATCGAAAGCTGGCATGCCAGGTAGGGGATCTTGCTAATGATTCACCGGCGAACTCGATGGCTCAAGTCATCATCAAGCCTACTGTCGCATTCGAAGAAGACACGACGTTCATCTTCGGCTCTTGGGTCTGCATCGCAGACGACACTTGAAACTTCCACTACCACATCGTGCTGACCCTGGAGGAGAAGCAATATGACATCAACCTCCATCGCCAAGCTTTTGAGGATTTCGTTGAAAAATTCAACGAAATTTTTGACCTCTTTTGAGACTCAAGGGACGAGTCCGAGTACAACTCAATTTGTTCTACCAGTCAGAATGGTTCCCACGAGCTGGCGCTTAAGCCATTATGTGAATTGGTCCACAACACAACTCGATTCCCGTTCGGAATCCAAAACTCAGGTGCTATCTACGAAGCTACCCTGTCCAGATCTCTGTCCAACTCGGATTCGATTGAGAACACTTTTATCAGGTCCACAGCAGGGCTTGGTAATCACATCTACTCCACAAGGTAGATTCATCTACTGGCCTGACATGAAGCCATCTGCTCTCGCCAAGGACGACGAGTCACGCCTTGTTGCATACCTTGATACTCTTCCTTACCAGGAGGGTACACCTCTGTCTCCTATCTACGAAGAAGACGACCCCACGGAAATCATCACGTCAAGCTCGAGTAGTTTTTCTCTAGAGCGGGAACTACTCGCCATCATTGCTCCTTAAGAGGATGACGGAGCAGAACAACCAGAAAGGCATTTGCGACGAGAACGTCATCCAGATGACGTGTCGCAGGATGAGCTCACCGCCAATGTAGAAGGAGAAGAAACTGAGAGTCAAAAGACTTGTCGGCGAGCAAGAAACGCGGCACGAGAAGATCGTTGCCGCCACCTTGCATCTGATCTACCCATCATGAACTTGGATCATGCGTTTAAAGAAGTTCAATCGCGTCATCACCACACTCCTCTAGCCACCATCTCATCCATTGACGTGATTACTCGGGCAATGCCACAAAACAAGTACACTAGGCAACTGGCTCCACTGGCGGAGCATGCGTACGAACAACTCGATCGGCAGAGCCCGATCAGTTCAGTTCCACGCACCTCCTCCCACCATGGCAGTAGCAGCAGGCATCAAAGTCACCTCAAAGCTGCCAGAAACGAGGTTCCCAGAATTGAGAACCCCAAACCAAGTCAGCACAGGGCAGAAGGTAGCCGGACGAAACCCTTGGGAGGCCGTGGCCATCGTGGATCCTACCTAGAGCCTGAGCAACCACGCGACCTCCGCCAGAAGCTCAACAAGAATCGCAACGCTCACAACATCATCGAAGGGTGCCGCCATGAACGCGAGCAGGAAGTTGACTACTCAAGAGAAGATTCTGATGGGTTCCCCACCTTCTCCAAACAAGTACAAAAGTTAGTTCTACCAGACAAGTTCAAACCTCCAGGTATTACCAAGTACGACGGCAAGCAAGACCCAGTCCAATGGCTGCGGTGCTACTCGTTGTCAGTCCAGGCGGTAGGAGGAAACGATGACACAAAAGTCATTTACTTTCCCATCAACATGGAAGCAGGGCCACTCACATGGCTCGAATCCCTAGAAGGGGGCTCCATTGACACGTGGAGTCAACCGAAGGCGGCGTTCACAAACAACTTCACTAGGGCAATGCAACATCCTTGAAATAGGATCGACTTGTCGCAAATCAAACAGCAACAAGGTGAGACCCTGCGTAGCTATCTACCTCGTTTCTTCGATAAGAAAGCCACTGTTGTGGAGATCACGGAGTGGAACGCCATAGAGTGCTTCCAGAACGGTCTCTATGACCGTTGGATGTTCCAAGTTTTTGGCAAAAGACACCCAGAAGATATCAAGTCCCTCAAGACTATGATCCAAGCCTGGGCGGATGAAGAAGATAAAGAGATCGAGCGGTTCGAGTCTAGTCATAACAGAGGCCACCACAACAACAACCAGAATAACAGCCAACACAACGACAAGAACCACAACGATCGTCCCAACGACAACCAAGGCAACTACTCAGGTGGTCAAAACCGCAAGAGGAAGACAGACAATACTATCGCAGCGATGTCCCAGTCCTCCAAGAAGAGCGACGGAAATCAAGAGAGGACTCCGTTCAAGGAGCTTCTGAAGAAGCAGTTCCCATGGCACCCACACTCCAAACACTCTGCGATGGATTGCTATAGCCTTCGAAGAGTCATGAAAGATCTGCTGGAACCTTCTAGAGCAAAGGACAAAGGAAAGGCCAAAGAAGACAAAGATGAGGACAACAATGAAAAATTCCATAACCCGTCCAACACCGTCAACGTTATCTTTGACGGCACACCGGAAACTGCCACAAAGCGGTCCTACAAACTAGCCCTCCGGGAGATCATGTCCATTGAACCAGCAACGCCTACGTTCCTCAAGTGGTCCGAGGTGCCAATCTATTAGGATATGAGGTAGGCTACGCTAGCGCAAAACAAAAATTTTCTACCACATAAACCAGGAAAATTGCCGTATATGGATCACGGGATTACCACTCGACGCACTAGTGCAGAAGATGTAGAATCGCGTCGAGGCAGCAAAGTTGATCAGTGTAGTCGAACACGTAGTTGATCACATCAATGTCGAGCAGCTCCTCAGCAGCTTGTCCACGTACAGTGAGATCCTCCTCGTGCCGCGGCTCGTCGTGGCTCGTCGGTGGCTTGTCCAAGTGCTGCAGGTGCAACACCTCCAAGGTATCCACACGTGCAGGGAGGAAGCGTCACAAGCCAGACTGCTAGGTCCGTGAGTTGCAACAGGGCGAGGGCGTGGGAGGCCTGACGGTTATGCTTCGGCCAAAAGGTGTAAAACCCTAGGGTGCCCCCACCCCTCTATTTATAGAGGTTCCTGATGGGCCTCTGGGTCCGAGGTCCATTAGTACTCCTAAACCTGATCCAATTTGGATCATATCCGAATTGGGCTTCTAGCCCCTTAAGTGTGTAACCTTATAGGTTTGGATACGTATAGATATGGCCCGAGTACTCCTACTCAGCCTAATAGTCGGTAGCAGCCTCTAGCAAGACGTGCCAACTCCTATACGCACACGAAGATCATATCAGACGAACCGTCACAACATCACGTACATGTTATTCCCTTCGCCTCACGATATTTGGTCTAGCTCCAAGCCGACCGCTCTTACTCGATACTATGATTCGGAATCCCTTTGTAGGTTAACTCCTAACCTTACGTAGCATGGCCATGCATTTCCGGATTCGATCACTCGAGGGGCCCAGAGATATCTCTCTCAATCAGAGAGGGGCAAATCCCATCTTGATTGACCATGCCTCATAGCATGCTTCTTGACAAACCCGAAAGCTACCTTTTTAACTACCCTGTTACGGTGTAGCGTTTGATAGCCCCTAAGTAAGTCGATCCACATATTGAGTACATGCAACAATCTTAGGTCTAAGGACAAAACGTACATGTTGTGTAAAGAGAGAACTACTTCTCATGTTGGGTCAGTCCTAGCACATGTCTCTACATGTGCCTACATTATTAGTTTGACATCTCCATGTCCATGACTTGTGAAACATAGTCATCAACTAATACATGTGCTAGTCTAATATTCATGTGTGTCCTCACATGAACTCCGACTAGGGACAACTTTAGAATAACTATACAAGTAAAGAGTTTCACATACAATTCACATAATTGCAACTCAATTCAAGTAGCCTTTAATGGATATTCAAGGAACACAATATAAATCATGGATACAAATGGAATATCATCATCTCTATGATTGCCTCTAGGGAATACCTCCAACACAATCACCTTCTCAAGGAAGGATCAGTGGACTAGTTTCTCAGACCAGGGGCGCTACCCTCTCATCCTAGATCAAGTAGTCGCAGGCTCTCAACTCACAAAAGTCCTCATCGATGGTGATAGTGGCCTCAATGTGCTCTTCGCCAAAAGTTTGAGGAAGATGGGCCTTGACGTAACAGATATGCTCACCCCGATGAATTCTCCATTCTACGGGATTGTCCCGGGTAACGTGGTCGTACCCCTTGGTCAGGTGGTCTTGCTAGTCACCTTCGGGACAAAAGATCACTATCGGACCGAGTACATCCGGTTCGAGGTGGCTGATTTCGAGACATTATATCACACTATCCTCGGAAGGCCAGCACTGCCCAAGTTCATGGCCATCCTGCATTACGGGTACCTAGTACTCAAAATGCCAGGACCTAAGGGAGTACTCTCCTTGTGCGAAGACTTGAAAAGATCCTACAACTGTGACATAGAAGCCGTGGAATTGGCAGCGACTACTTAGGTGCCAAATTCGATGATGCAAGTCCTTGTCGCCTCCAAAAAATTATCCCAGACAAAACTCGAGATCCTAGAGAAGAAGTCGAGGGCAACCAAGGTCAAGCTGGCAAGTGACATCGACATCAAAACCATTGACCTTGGCACTGTCAATAGCTCCAAGACAGCCCTGATTGGCTCTGGTCTTGATCCCAAATAGGAAGACGCGCTCGTCAGCTTCCTCCGGGCCAACTGAGACATCTTCGTATGGAAGCCATCTGATATGCCGGGGGTGCCTAGGGAGTTGATCGAGCACTCACTGAATGTGGATCCCAAAGCTACGCCCAAGCGACAACGACTAGGCTGATTTGCCCAAGACAGAAGAGAAACCATCAAAAAAGAGTTGGTCAAACTACTCGCGGTAGGCTTCATAAAAGAAGTCTATTATCTAGAGTGGAAGCAAAACAACAACGAGTGGAGGATGTGTGTCGACTACATGGACCTCAACAAGCACTGTCCAAAGGATCCCTTCGGGCTCCCTAGGATCGATCAAGTCATTGACTCAACGGTCGGATGCGCTCTACTCTGTTTCATCGACTGCTACTTGGGGTATCACCAGATAGCTCTCAAGGAACAAGATAAGATCAAGACCATGTTCGTCACCCCGTACGGAGCCTTCTGTTACATCAAAATGTCCTTCGGGTTGAAGAATGCAGGTGCCACACATCAACAAGCCATCCAGGAGTGCTTCAAGAACCAGCTACACTGCAACGTAGAAGCGTACGTGGATGACGTGGTCATAAAGACTAGAAATCCAGATGACTTCATCGCGGATTTGGAAGAAACCTTCGCAAGCTTCCGAGCATACTAGTAGAAACTGAACCCAACAAATGTGTGTTCGGTGTACTCTCTAGAAAACTACTCGGGTTCATGATTAGTCATCGAGGAATCGAGGCTAAACCCGAGAAGATTGCTGCCATCACCAACTTGCACGCTCCATCGTGCATCAAGGATGTCCAGAAGCTGACTAGATGCATGGCGGCTCTCAATAGATTCATCTCAAGACTTGGAGAACGGGGACTACCCTTCTTCAAACTACCCAAGCGGCAAGACAAATTCCACTGGACCAAGGAGGTGGAATAAGCCCTTCAACAGTTGAAGGACTTCTTATCAAAGCCACCGGTCCTCACGGTGCCTACTCCCAATGAAGACTTGCTACTCTACATCGCCGCGACTATTAATTTCGTCAGCACGGCGATCGTGGTCGAAAGACCAGAACTAGGCCATGTATACAAAGTATAGAGGCTTGTCTATTTCGTCAACGAGGTGTTGTCAGACTCCAAAACCAGGTACTCACCAGTACAGAAGTTGCTATACGCAATAATACTCACCTCATGGAAGCTACGACACTACTTCCAAGAACACAACATCTCCGTCATCACAGACTTCCCCTTGGGAGACATCCTGCACAATAGAGATGCAACAGGAAGAATCTCCAAGTGGGCAGTAGAACTCGGAGCCTTGTCCCTAGAATTAAGTCAAGGACTGTCATCAAGTTGCAAGCACTAGTCGATTTAATGGTAGAGTGGCGAGAAAATCAAGTACCCACACCGGCAGAACACCCAGAGCATTGGGTCATGTACTTCAATGGATCACTCAAGCTCGAGGGTGACAGCACAAGAGTACTCTTAATTTCCCCCAAAGGTGAACGACTCAAATATGTGTTGCAAATCTTCTGGGAAGTATCCAACAATGAAGCTGAATACGAAGTGCTTTTGCATGGGCTCCGCCTGGCAGTCTCGCTCGTGTACTACCTCGAAGTACGCAAACTAGAGAACAAGTTCTCTGGTCTGGAGTTCCATCATGTGGCTCGTGATAACAACGTAGCCGTAGATGTCTTGTCCAAGCTTGGATCTACTCATGCCCAAGTCCCAGCTAGGGTCTTCATCCACGAATTACATAAGCCATCCATAGTGGAGCTAGCACCATCAAAAACCACCAATCGAGGCAACAATGCGCCAGATCGGGAGGTTATGATGATCGATGTAGATTGGAGAACCCCCATCATTGACTACATCGAGGAGCACAAGTTGCCTTCCGACAAGACAAAAGCTGAGCAGTGGCAAGAACTACATTCTAGTTGGGGATAAACTACAGACGAGGTGCATCATCAGGCGTACTTATGAAGTGCGTCTCATATCAAGATGGCAAGGACATACTGGAGGAGATCCACAAGGGCATCTGCGGCAACCACGCATCATCAAGAACGATCATGGCAAAGCTTTCAAAGCAGGTTTCTATTGGCCTACAGCTCTCGCTGACGCTAAAGAACTAGTCCGCCAGTGCTAGGGTTGTCAATTCTTCGCGAAGCAGCAACGTACACGTCCCTGCCTACAAGCTGATCACTATACCGCCCTCCTGGCCCTTCACATGCTGGGGGCTAGACATGGTTGGACCTCTACCTATAGTGCCCGGGGGCTTCAATCGAGTACTCGTGGTGATCGACAAGTTCACCAAGTGGATTGAGGTGAAACTAGTAACCTATCCCAAGTTAGGCAGAGTACTTGACTTCCTCCACGAGATCATCCATCGCTACGGCTTCCCCAATCGCATCATCACAGACCTGGGCTCGAATTTCAACAATCACAAGTTCTGGGAGTACTGTGAGAATAGCAGGATCGACGTCCGGTACGTCTCTGTCGCTCATCCGCGGGCCAACGGCCAGGTTGAGCACACCAATGGGATGTTACTAGAAGATCTCAAGAAGAGACTACACGCCATTGGAAACACAAAAGGTGACAAGTGGCTCAAGGAGCTACCCAATGTCCACTGGGGGCTTCGCACATAGCCGTGCAAGCCTACAGGGTACTCGCCCTACTTCTTGGTCTACGGATCAGAAGCCGTCCTTCCCGCCGACATCATGTGGAAATCTCCAGTAGTCGAGCAATACGAGGAAGGTGCGGCTGAAGAAACAAGGCGTCTAGACTTAGACAGCCTTGAAGAAGCTCGCTGTGCAGCACTCGTTCAATCAGCCAGGTACCTTGAAGGAATCCGCCGCTATCATGACCGCAACATCAAAGAACATTCGTTCAGCATAGGTGATATGGTTCTCAGGCGTATCCAAGAGACCAAGGGTTTGCACAAGCTAAATTTGCCATGGGAGGGGCCCTTCATCGTCTCGAGGTCACTGGACCTGGTTCATATAGGCTCCAAACTCTCATTGACGGAGAAGTCAACAACTCGTGGAACATGGAACACTTGTGTTGATTCTACCTGTAGTTTACATATTCATGTAAATTGGCCATCGGTCTTAGTTGTACAATTACAACTCAATAAAGAAGATTTATTTTGGTCATAAAACGACTAGTCTCTGCATGATAGTGGCTTGCAAAAACCAAGATCACCAAGTTATTCAGCTCTTCCGGGTATAATCACCCAACTCGCGACATGTATTCTTAAGTTTGCACATTCAGCTCTCTGGACAAATCTGTCCATCGATGATCTTCGCAAAAAAGAAGTCGTCTCACATATCTTTCAGGTTATTTAACTTGTTAGACAAACAAGCAACTTGCAAAGGCAAGCCTGCACACAAAATTCCTAAGCTAATCAACTCCTTGGACAAATTTATCCATAGACGGCCTTCACAAAAAAGAAGTCATCAGGGCAACTTGGGAGTTATCTGCACTACCTGAGATCCTATCTAGACAAGTCTGTCTAGTCGCAACTTGTAGTAACATGTCTGCAATTCCAGGCCTTCGAAGCACAACACCCGAACAACCTAGAGATGATGCAAAAGTAGGCTCCAGTTTACAAAGTCCAGAAGAGTCTACTCGTCTAAAGAGTTTGACTACCCAGATATACGAGTACTGGCACTCCGCAAAAAGGAGCTATGTCCTAAAGTTACTCTAGATAGTGTATCTAAAAAGGCTCACGAGAGTAGCTTTGTGCGTAGACACTCACGACTACCACATGAGCAAACATCAGGGTAGTTCATGAGATGCACTAAACCGAAAAGATTCAAACACAATTGCGACAAGACTTCAAACAATATACATTTCATACACATAACTTGTTTATGTTACAACAATTGTTTTTGCAGCTACTCAAGGTCTATTTGACCGGCTACTTCCCTGGCAATAGGAGCTATCTCCTCCAAATATGTTGGAACTGTTCATCCGAGTAGTTCTCGGTGATGCCTTCCACCACAGGTGTTAAGTCAGCCTGCGGGTAGAAAGACTTAACCATGGCCAACAATTGCTTGGAGATAGACTTTGCCATCTTCTTGACGTAGCCGGTGATCTTATCGGGTACCTTCCTGAGTATTACTGCTAAGGGGCAGGGCTCTACGCCTTCCTCCGGGGGCTCCACCATGTCAACTACATGCTGAGCGGCTTCTGTTAGCTCTTTGAGAGCTAGATCTTTCACCTCCAACTCAGCCTGCTGCGCTCGAAGTTTCTGCATCATGTCAACAAGTTGGAACTCCCCATCAATGCGCAATTTCTTCTCCTTCTCGAGCTTGTGCTCCAGGGTCTCATACTTTGCGGTCAACTTGTCATATTCATCCATGACCTAGTAGTATGAGTTCTGCCAGTCCATGGCATGACCCTGGACATCCTTATTCTCCTTGGTGAGCTCTGCAAGAACAAAGGCAAAGAGCAAATCAGTACCGCCAAGGCCAAACAAGTACTCGAAGACAACAAGGGACAACACAACCTACCTTCATTTTAGTTCCTCAGGCCTTTGTTGAGCTTCTGCAGGCGTTCTGCATAGCATTCCGGTTCTGGGCGGCTTGGCCATCATACTTCATCAACAGCCAAGAGGAGAACTGCCGCTCTTCGGCTACTTTCTGCTCCAGCACCTCAGCCCGCAGGATGGTGTCCCCATACCCTTGGATATACTTCGACTTCTCACAGGAGCGCTGGATCAATTTCTGCAAAAACAGAGCAAGTACTCATGTAAAGCTTCGAGTATCAATTTCAAGCCAACAACTATGGCAGAAGTCAAGCTTACCTCTGTGAATTCGCCCACACGGTGATGCATGTCCATGACCGTGGCCTCCATTTCAATGGTGGCCAGAGGATCAGCAATCAACTGGATCTTCTCGAGGTCCACCCTGGGAGCAATCCATGCCTCATTGTGCTCCTCGCGCTACTCAGCATCCAAGGTAATGAGAGGGACCAGCGCCTGGCTAGTTGATGGACCAGCCTCTGAAGGCAAGGAGGAGGTCACCCCATGACTAGTCGATGGTCCCGCCTCAGACAGCGGGATGACGGCCAACACTTGCAGCACCCCAGTAGCCTACACATTAGGCTCTAGCCTAGGGGCTACAAGTGCAGCCATGACTTCATCTGCGGCTACCACTTCCACTTCGGTTTCTGGCTCCACCTCGGCCGCTAGCTCTGGATTCAGCATCAGAGCCACCAGCTCAGTCACCACCGTGGAAGTACTCTTCTTGATGGCCTCGGCCTCCGGCAGCTTGGAGGCTAGCACTACAGAAATGTCAAGTGATGACAAGATATAATGCATCTGAGTCGTAACAAGGGATACCGCACCTGGAACAATTTCGAGCGCGAGCTGCTCCTCAGGCGGCGGAACTTCGAACTCTAGGATGACTTCCTGAGCCGAGCGGCTACTTCCATTGGCTTCAGATTTTGAACTTAGTCCCTCATCTTCCACACAGGTGGATTTTTTAAAGAAAGACAAAGTGTTACAACACACTACTCGGTGACATCAAGTTAAAATTAGTACTCGGATACCTACTTGGTAGACCTCTTAATCTCTATTGAAGGGCCAATCCCCAGGCGTAGTGCTTTGATGGTAGGCGATGGCTTCTTTGGCGTGGCTCGCTAGATCACAGCTGGATCCTCGCCAGCCTTAGCCGCCGTCTCCTTCCTCTGAGTACTTGGCGCCGGGACAGGGTTGGCCCTCGGCAGAATTGTTTTCATCCTCAACCTCGATGACTTCCTCTATCGCTAGTAGCCACTGCTCCACGACTACAGTAGTTGTTTCCTTCGCCTCTATCTCCATCTTGACTACCTACAATTTGGAGATGATAATCAAGGGGTGGTGACAAAGCAAACAAGTGACTGGTACTTGATCCTCAAGATCCTGTTACCAGAGGTGGGACATCATCGGCGGACGACTTCTTGGCCACTCGCTTGACGGCGACAGTACGCGCCTTCTTCATGGGTGGCGCCACTCTGACTTCCAAGACGTCCTTTGCTTCACGCTTGGATGCCACAAAAGATGACCCCGTCTTGTCGGAAAGGCAAGGCTTGACAACATATTTTTCAGCAGCCTCAGACTCCGAGCTGCTGAAGGAAGACTAGTCCAGTGAGTCCTCCTTCTCCTTCTCCTTCTCCTCCTCCTTGATCGCCCTCTATGCAGCCACAAGAAACTGCATAAGGGGCATCATGTCGGCTGGAGGAGGGTTAGAAACATACAAGTTCAGTTCATCCTGCGAACAAAAGACTAGTCAATATATCAACAAACGCCAGAAGTAGTACTCGGGGGCTGCAGGTCACGGGTACTTACAGGATTCGGCGGGTTGGTGACACAGTGTTCTCTCAAGATCGTAGGGATTCCCCTAACATTCTTTAAAAAGTTCTTCAATTGCGCCATCACTTCATCCACAGACAAGTTCTGTGACGTCATCCGTGATGGGTCATTCGGACCTGAGTAGTCATATCCCCATGTGAAGTGTAGTAAAGGGGCTAGACTCGCCTACTCATGAAGCTGAAGGCCACACCGATGCCGGTCAAACCTTCTGTCTTGAGTGTGGCAATCTTTGCTATCAGATCCGGCAACTGGAAACTGTCGGCTGTACTCGGCTCGTCCAACCAATGGTTGTTCCATACTAGACGGTGGCCAGTGACCTTGGGAAGACGGGGCTTATAGTTTCCAATATAGAACCATCGTTGCTTCCAACCAGAATGGGATTCTACGAGTTTTTACTCAATGTACTAGCCCTTGAACTGCTCCCAAAGCTGGATCCCCGCCCCTCCGACTACTTCTGTGTGGTCCATCTGGGGCTGGGGCTTCACTCTCAAAAACTTCCTAAACAACTAGAAGTGGGGCTGGATGCCCAAGAACGCCTCACAGAGGTGCATGAAGATAGCAATGTGCAAAATGGAGTTGGGGTTGAGGTGGACTAGCTTCAGTTGTACTACCTCAAAAGACCCTAGAAGAAGTCGGACGACAGCAGGGCCAGCCCGCGTTCAACAAAATGGGCGAACATGACTATCTCATCAGGGTAGCTCTCTAGAGGCCAGGGATTGCTGGCTAGTTCCCTGCAATCAATGAACTCCTTCTCCTGAAGAAGATCAGCATCCACCAATGCTTGGATATCTTCCTCTTTCAATACGGATTTCTTCTAGGCGCAGGCCTAATTCGGCAGTGCTGTCTGGTCGGTCTTCCCATACTTGGGTGCCGGTAGCTGGATCTCTTTTTCCTTCTTGGCGGCCTTGCGCTTATTCATCTCTACTGACTTGCTGAACGATGCCTTCTTTGGTGCCATTGCCACACAAGTCTTCTTGTGCATAAGCACGGAGGCTAGGCAGTGAGGGAGGAGGGCACTCGACCTCGAGAATGGCAAGCGGCGGCGCTTGGGCAATAATGCAGAAGATGAACAGGCACAATAGCTCAGGTGAAATGGAAGGTATGAGTCCCTCCATTATTTATAACCGCGGCACAGTTAACTGAGAGGCAAAAATTATGGGGAATATTTCGTTTTTAAAGCCCTTGGTTATCGCAAAAGCAGTTTCCAATTTTCTCGGCAGAGATAATATTTTTGAAGACGAACAGTCAAGTTGACCAGTGGTTGACCCTTATACCCAAACTAGCCGTGTAACGGCTCGGGGGCTATATGCCATGTGCTCGTTGGACAAAAAGTTTTTCTCTGGGTTTTAAGGGGAAAAAAGTTATGAAATTACAAGATTGACCCTCAGCCTGATTCTTCGATTCAACCTAAGGCTCGGGGTCTACTCCATATGCAGTGCGGTTTTCATTGCACTTCTATATAAAGATTCAAGGTTGAAGATTCAATACTAAGTTAAATGAGGCTTTAGCACCTTGTAGCCGCATGGCAGTACTCGAGCATATTTAAAGACTCAATCCGATGGAGTACTCAAAAGGAGCACCACAAACTAGTCGGAAACGTTCGCAGAAGTACTCTGGACTCCTGCATTTGACTAAAAAGTACTCGGGGGCTTGTTGGCTGTACATCGATAGGCCCATCGGGTGGCTTGGACAGTCCTACAATATGGAGCTGTACACAAAGATGTATCAGACATGGAGACTATGATGCAAGATGGCGTGGTCTACGTGGAGGACAAGGACTAGTCAAGGATTAGGAAACTTCGTAGCAATTAGAGTAGGACTCTCTAGTCCAATCCAACTAGTACTCTTGTAAACAACCGACCTGTAACCCTACCCCAGGCAATATAAGGAGAGGCAGGGACCCCCTCCAAAAATCATCATCAATCAATACAATCCAACCAACACATAGGACATAGGGTATTACGTGACATTAGTGGCCCGAACTTGTCTAAATCGTGTGTTCGAGTTCACCTTCAAGTTTCAGGTCTTCGGCGAGCCCCACACATAAAATACTACCTTAGGTACCCCTCGATAGGTTGCTGGGTCTAAACACCGACAAGCATCTTATAGTCAAATATCTCTTGCACTAATTGAGGGCGAGCTTATTCCAATACTTGTGTCACTTGTGGGACTAACAATATCTTCTAGTGATCTTGTTTTCTCGGATACTTGTGCACTTTATGCCATCTCACCATTTCATGCTATGGCCAAGAAAAATCAAATAAGAGCTAGCATCATGTTTAAAATAAAATATGCACAAGAATGGATGGCTAAGAAAAAAAAAGGTATGTTCTCATGTACTCTTATTTTTACCTTTATGCATCTAGGCCATATTCTTATGCTAGTCTATGCATTTGCATGTAATCATTTCAAGTTATCCCTATTGTACCTCATTTGGATATTTAGTTGATACCTTCCTTAAAATTGACTCCGTGTCTTGTGTTTTCCTCTTGTGTAAGGTATGAGCTAAATATACTAAATGGGTCATTGACTTGAATTGATTCATGCTCTTTGTGGCATATGATAGAATATTTGAAAATTCAAGAAGCATGTATAGGAAGTGTGATTATTTGAAAATATTTGGCTCTTGGTATTTGTGACTCAATTGACCCACTTGTGACTATTGTTCAGTTTGATTGATTGATGGCAAGTCACAAGTGGTGAGATTTTCTCAAGTCCATAAATCTTTATTTATCTCTCACATCTCTTGGAAGAATCAATAAGTGATAATTTATTTGGATTATCAAAAATTCTTCTAACACATGTCAACTTTGGATCAATATCTATCTCAAATCTTATATCCAATCCTGTGAGAAAGTGTAGGAACAAAATCTCTCAAAATCAACCTTTCTCTTGTTTCCTAGTGGAAACTGGTCTGGACGGTTGACTCCGGGAGTTACCTTTGTACCCCTCCAGTGAATATAGAGTGGTAAAACTAATCCATTCTTACCCCTTCACCACCGACACCTCCTTTCTTCTCTCGTGCGCCCCTCCACCCGTCTCTCTCTCCCATGGTGATTTGAGTAATCAACCAAGGAAAAGGTCACCCCTTTGAAGAAATCAAGTTCCCTAAGGCGGCCTAACCGGTTTCCCAACCGATTATTTGGATTCCTCTCGAGTTTCTCTCTCCAAAGGTATTCAAATCTTGGTTTTGCCCGATCTATCAACTCCATGAGTAGATTTGAATTTCCCTTGGTAAATTATAACATGGCAACCCTAGAAGCAATTTCTAGAGTATCATTCAATTTTGTTGGCTACATTGTCAGGATTCATGATTTTGGTGTATACAACCCTGATCGGTCTAACTAGTCGGCTAGACCGGTCTGACCGGTCTGCATAGTCAAACCCTAAATCGTGTTTTTCTATTTTATGTTCAACTTATCTTTATAGGAATACCTCAAGAACCTAAATTTCCATATCTTAAATGATCTATCTACTCTGATTGGTGTCTAGAACCATTCGTCCAATTCTGGTCACAACCGATCTGATCAGTTTGGCCAAGAGATGCCTTAGTTGTTCTAGTTCAGGATTCTTTTATCTAGTTGTCCATCCAATCTTTATCCTAGTATCTTATGCACTCTTTGTCATGTCTTTGTGACCCAAGATCAGTAGCCATGCCTAAGGGATCTCATGCCGAAAGAATCAAAAAGAGACGTAGCGATACTACACGCCTAGGCTAGCCTAGCAATGCAACGCAGGCCGAGACAAAGATTCGGCCACTGACCGGCTCCTCCGACCAGGAGGCCTGGTCGGCACCCCAACCAGAAGGGTCCAGTCAGGGATGGGACCACAGTCCGACCCCGACCAAGTTTCCCCTGACCAAAGATGCGCCGTAACACACCGCTCTTCCCAACCGGCTTGGTCGGGGCCGACTGGAACACCCGATTGGGGATGCCCACTCGGTGTGGGCCTAGGGAGCAGGTGGAACGGATAAGAGGAAGCGCCCAGGTCAACTACTGTACAAGGAACCATACCGCACCATGCCCTGCGCACACCCCGCACAGTGCCGCCGCAATCTACCTGCTACAACGAAGTGGTCTGATGAGATAAACAGGAACCGAGGACGGCGGCCATACTGTACCTAACGATGTGGGCCTCGACAAGACTAGGCAGCTCTCTCTCTCTCTCTCTCTCTCTCTCTCTCTCGTAAGGCTGTCCCCTTGTACTATAAAAGGGAACGAGCCCTCCCCGTCTGAGGACAAGGGGGGATAGGCAGACACTTCGATGCTTCACACAACACGCGCATACACAGCCTCGAACACATAGTGCACGTCTGAGCCCCCGGGCACTCTCTCCTACTCGGACTAGAGCACGACCAGGTTTTGGACACCCCCTCTCATCCCTCTCGTTTGTACCCCCACTGCAAACTTTGAACACCTGGGCTCAGGAATAAAGTCGACCGACCGACCCCGACTGGACGTAGGGCCCGTTGCCTGAACCAGTATACATCCTATGTCATTGTGTGCTAGGACATATTTGATCTAACACATAGCAAAACTACTAACATTTACTAGTCGGCTAGATTCCGCACCGACAGTTGGCACTGTCCGTGGGGAAGACGTCGTGCGTTCGCGTTTTTGTAGGTCATCGGATAGCCCATTTTCTCGCTACTTTCAGCACACGAGCTCGAGCGACACGATTCGCTTTGGCTCGCTGGAGTTTCCTGCACCCACACTCGGTGGGATGTGGGTTCCACCCATCTTCGTGCCATCCTAGAGCTTCCGCTTCAGAAGTCTGGACTTCATCGTCGATCAGGTCAGCTTACTCCGCCTCCACGAAGAGGCGGCCACCCCGGCGTCTCTGGGAGGACGAGCTCCCTTCATCGACCATGAGCTGCTTGACGATCTCGATGTTGAGGTGCTCGTGCTCCAAAATCAAGTCCGTGTTGGGCTCGAACCCCACAGTGAGTGATCTGGACATTATCATCTACTCACTAATCAACACTTTTTGCCAGCTCTCCGGAGGGACCCCGCTATCTCCGTCGTGCTCGCCACGTGGCTGGTTTCCCTATGATCTCACGTCCCCTGCGGACGCGTATGCATGGGGGCTCTGGAGGGTCATGATGTCACCCCCTCACCCATGCGAGTTTGTGGGAATGGCGGAATACGCTCCCACCTCGTTCCACAACCTCTGCGAAAGCTCCAGTATCGGCGACATCATGGCGTCCAGCCATCCTTTGTTCCAGGAGTGCGCCATGGCAGATGCCCGGGACAACCACCAAAGGTGGTGGAGTATCAGTAGACTCACACCCCACCGGACCACCATGCGGAGGCCCTGGGATAGGCGCAGGTGCAGGCACATGGCGACGAGCTGCCACAATGGAGGAAGGCCTAGCAGCCACACATGCCGGCGCACCCAGCAGTGCGGTCTGAGTCGCACACGCGCAACCCGGCGAGTGGCGCTCGAGGCCGCACCCACCAGGTCTAACACAACATCCTAGCTGGGGGGTGACCCCCCACAGTTCGCTTGGGCTGGCCAGAACATCGCCGCCGCAGCAATGCTTCTGCGCAGCCTCCCCAAGCCTGCCGACCCGCTGGAGCAGGCAATCCACCGGAACCTCCGGGCGCTAGTAGAGACCGCCGCCGTCCAGCAGTCAGAGAGCTCTACGTCATGATAGCGGCACGCGGCCTCTTGCCTGACCGGGGCACTGGGGCCACTCCAGGTGAATCGCTCCATCTGCCCACCACAGCAGCTGCCTCAGGCGGGGCAGGGCGCCACGGTCGCGCCACAGCCCCACCCGGCACTTGCTCCACAGCGTCCGCACATCCACGAGCAACTCAGGCCAAACCGTGATGCTCGCAGCATCACCAACACTCGACACCAGGCTCGGCATGATGCCAACGTCCACCGAACGCCAGCAAGCACAAGTAGCGCAAGCCCCAGCTGACCCGACGAGGAGTATGAGGAGACACACCCCAAGCGTAGCGGATGACCGAGCGACCAGTAAGGCGAATGAAGCCCCAGCCTGAACGGCCCGGGACCATGGGCCTTTAGTCGCCACATCCAGAAAGCACCATTCCTACAGCGCTTCCAACCACCCACCAACATCACCAAGTACACTAGGAAGGCAAACCTCTGTTGACGCCAAAAATCGGACGATGACTCCGGCTCCGACGTCGGACACACGACCCGGGAGAATCTGCTTAGCTCCTGTTCGGGTTATCGCCCTGGTGCAGTTCGTGCGGTGTGCCAGTCAATCTGACCTGTTGATTGACAAGGAAAGAAAGGTATTAATTCCAAAGGTTTGATCGGCTGAAGTTCCGATCTATTTCAAAGGATGTATCAGCAAATCGACTGAATTAGTGTAAAGATAATCAGCTATGAAATAGCCGATGATCACATAGCAATTGTAAAAGAAACTACTAGAGTAACCTAAACAATGCTACAGAGACAACACTTGGAACAGATCTAATCGGCTGTATAATAATAAATAAAATATTGATGTAGCCGATAGCTCGTGTCTCAAGCTGGATAACTAGTGATAAAAACTAAAATAACAGGTAAAACCTATAATTCTAGTAAATATCGATAACTGGTGAATAAATCTAAATGAAACAATAGCGATGCGCCTGAAGTTAAAGCTTAGATATTACTCGATACGCGGAACTTACAAACTGGCTGGAGATCGTGTTGATGCAGCCCTGCCAACTCGCATGAACTCGTGAAAAGATAGAAGGTTTGGCGAAGTCGCCGACTTGAAAGTAAAGTTGCGTGAAAAGTAGATTTGTATTGATGATTGATGTGTTGTTTTACAAGCATTGGGAGGCACCTATTTATACCCTGCTACAACTGATTTCCTAACCAACTATGATTTTATCTCTAATTCAAAATAACAAATATTTACACACGGATACAACTTGCATCCGAGTCGAACACTATTCAACTTTTCTATGAGTCAATCCTCATCTTCATCTGGTCACCGCCTTGACCCATTTTAGGCCCACATCGGCCAAGCTACTCTGGCTCCTAATCGGCCAGTCTTCATCGACTCCCTCAGCTAATCGGCCGAAACACTATAGCTCTATCAGCCAATTCCCCCAGCCATAGCATCTTGCTTATCCGCATTGCCCACTTTTCTCTCCTTGACACCGACCTTAACACGTGTAAAAAACCGGCGTCAACACATGCCCCCCTATTTCGGAATGACACATATCTTTTGCTCTGAAATTTTCTCAACTCCGATTCCTGCCTCCGCACATGCCCCCCACTCACCAGCTGTAAACAAAAGCTATCGGTGGATGGAAAGGCTTCATTGAGAAGAACATAAAGACTGGGCCCATCACGGAAAGAGAGCACACATCCTTCTTGATGATGTGGTTGGAAAAACACCATTTTTGTGGCAAATTGGCCAGCCCTACCTCCAACACGCAAGCCTTAGCCGAAACGCTAGCAAGAGGCGCTACTGTCCCTTTGGGAAAACACTTGATGGGGTCAGTTTACTATACGATGCATCAAATTGCCGTGAAGCTATCATCTGGGGAGCCCATCGGGAACCCTGGTGGTCCCTGGTGGTTTATCAACCTCTGGCTTAATTTACATATGAGCAAAATCTCCAAAGAATGGATCGAAACCAAGACCTTCCCCAACGTCGAATCAGAGACTGACCCATCGGCAAGGTGCCGTTGTACCTCTTTCGGAGAAGCTGTATCGTCTTTTCCAGGTAGTAAGCTCACTCCCTCAAGAACAGTCGTGTACTTTAGATGCTTTTATAACAGCTTCAGTGAAGAAACAACGAGTTGGTACCCATACCAGAGAGAAATTCCAACTTTTGAGAATCCTGATTGCCTTGACTCGAGTACCAACTCTTTTGACGACAGGATTATGGACATTTTGATCAAACCTGTAATCCTGCTGGCAAACTTCTTCTCTTGGAAAGACTCTCCGACGTACGAATTCTACAACCTGTTGGTAGCAGCCCGGCAATTCAGCCTAGGACAAATGCCCATTGGAATTTACTTCGTCGGCCGGGTGAAATTCCGAGAGTCGGTCTCAAGAGGATTTGAATATAACAGAGTATGTAATCGAACACCGGACCCCAGCACTATTGACTTGAGCACTTGGCCAGTAGCACCCTTCTCTAGTCAACAATTCAAATTATGGTGGGCCGAGTGGAAACAACACCTTTTCTGTGCAGCTTCTGCGGTGTATTGCAATCAGCTGAACCCTGCTCACACCGATCCAAACGCAGAGGTAATGAAACTTTCTCGGCCGATTTCTCGCTTTCACTTTTATGCCACAGAACTTTCATCACTATCTTCTCTTTTCTGCGCAGGTTGATAGCCACATGCCCCCAACACACAGCCGGAGTGGTAGGCCGATAGAGACCCATCATCCGTACACGCCGTACCCTCTTATCGACTATCACACCCCATCGATGGAAGATATAGCCACCGGCCTCAAGATGTCCTTCACAAAGAAAACAAGCCGCAAGGTATGAGCTCGTACCGAATCGGCGATAACTCAGACAGCCGACCAATCGGCCACAACGTCGGCTGAGCCCTTAGTAGCACCAGTCCAAACAGATGTTCTGCCGACGATTCAGGATATCAACCCCCAGGCGGCATCAGAAGCTGGATTGGCGGTTCCATCTCTTCTGGTGGAAGTTATACAGGTAATCTTACATGCTTTAACTCCTTTAAGTGTATTGCCAATACTAAATTCGCCTCTTCTTATCAGGCTGCACAACTTACTTCGTAGCAAACTGCTCCTCAATCGGCCGATCCTCGAGCAGAAACTACACCACCCCAGCAAGCTTTCCAATTGAGGTAAAGAATGTGCTTTTCACTTAGTCTCCCCAATTTTTAACTAAAACTGGCTAATTTTTGGCACAAGATGCTCCAGACATGTCGGTCATACCCTTTGAGCAACCATCGGCTGCGCGATTCCAGAGGTAAGATAACCAAGACCCATATTTAGATCTAATATCCTTTTTATACTTACAAATACTCCCCCTTCCATTTTCCAGGAGGCTGGCCCAAGCACTTTACCAGCTATTACCAGTGAGCCGATTATTGTTGAATCTTCCTCCTCTGGTGAGCTGCCACCGCTGATTCCTGAGACGGGAGCAGCAATTCTGCCAACCCAGGTGGAGGAGATTCATTTTAAAGAGGTAAGGGCCTCCCATCTCCACTAGCCGATTTCTTACTTCTGTTGGGTAAAACACTTTTTTCCCCTTCCTTACAGGAACAAGATACGCCCAACAACAGCCTCTTCTCTTTCGCAGTTGCAGTCTCCAACGACGAGGAAGTCGCATCACGCCAGATAACCTTGGGCTCAATACAAGAAGAAATCCACGCCAAGCTTCAGAATATGCAAGCCCTTCTCCAGGATAACATCGGCCGATTGGTGGAGGATGCCGAGCCGATACGGCGAATATTCAACAAAATCAGAGGCCAAGTCCCAGAAGACGCGAAAGAGGCTCTCGCACCCGCGGCATACATTGAATCTATGCACATTCTAGTGTTTAGAGCCTTGCAACATATGGTTGATCATGCTAAACTGAAGAGGGCACGCCAAGAAGAGGAATCTTACAAGCATCGTGCGCAAGAGGTACACCAGTGGATCGGCATCCTTGAGACCTCTCGTCCGAGCGTCGTCAGTGCAATAGACCGGCTTAAATGGTGCAGAGCAGAACTCGCCAAAGAAATGGAACAGGTCGTAAAGGCCATCGCTGTTGAAGAAAAGAAGCTTGAAGACCTCCCGACTATCATCGCTGATTTGAAATAGGAGAGGCAGACCCTTGCTCATGAGGCCATCCAACTTCATTGCAATATGCCGGAAATCCCAGGGTTGGCCCGCGAAGGGCTTGAGGCTACCTCGTGTCAAACGGAGTCAGGGGAAAAGCAGATGAGCAACAGCGGTCCTTGCCCGATCCACTCGAAAGTGGAAATGGTCATCTCGACTTCTCGTTCAATCCTGACCTTGAGCCATGCCCATAGAATCTCGATCGAGGGGAGGCTAGTGGGCCACCCGAGTCGGTCCCCGGAACGGCTCGTGCATGTGCCGGGAGACGGGTTAAGGAGCAATGGAATGTCACATGAGGGCTATGCCAACCCCGTTATGAACGATGGACCTGGATTCCACTCGGACATGCCCGTTATGAGCTCACCGAGCCCGTCACTCGAGCCATCAAGGCAAGTGACGTCAGCTCAACCCCTCCGGTTGTGGAAACCGTGAACGGGGTGATGCATGAAACTCGACTGATCCCGACCAATCCCAACGAGGCTTGGGGACTCGGGCCGCCAGATCCTGACTCGGGAATTCGACCGGCGACACAGGTCGCGGTCGGGAACACGCACAGACGGATGCCCCAACCCGCAATAGGGAACGCCTCATACTAACTGGTGCGGACACAGGAGTCCGTGACCTTGGAAAGATTCAGCCTCTGACCGACTCCCCAGTCAGCCACAGGCTCAAGGGCTAGACCCACCGGATCTGCTCGTGCAAACCCGGTAGAAAATGGACTACCAGCAAAGTCCCCCCCCCCTCGGGGGCTGGGCGCCTATACCTACTCGACGCACCTCCGCGGCCTTCGGCAGTCCTCTCCTTGAGGGCTAGGCACCTGATCCCACTCGGCAACCTTACACAGCACTGCAAAAAAAGGGGGAAAATGCCAAGGTCCCTATGACAACCCGCCTCCACGGCGTGATGGGCATAGGAAACATATAATGATGAAAGCCTTCATTGAGCTAAAAAGAGCAGTAACCTGCTGGTCAAAATCCAACAACCCCTTCATGGCTTCAAAAAAGCCCCAAAGGGGCTCGGGGGCTACTAACGGGTTCATAGACCCAGGATCCCTAATGGCCCACTTTCCCACAACACTTGGCCCAACAAGAGTTGCAGCGATACTGCATGCCTGGGCCGGCCCATCAACGCAACACAGGTCGAGACCAAGATCCGGCCACCAACCGGCTCCCCCAACTAGGAGGCCTGGTTGGTGCCCCAACTAGAAGGGTCCAGACAGGGATGGGACCACAGTCTGACCCCGACCAAGTTTCCCCGATCAAAGATGCGCCGTACCACACCGCTCTTCCCAACTGGCTCGGTCAGGGTTGACTGGGACAACCGACCAGGGACGCTCACTCGACGTGGGCCTAGGGAGCAAATGGAACGGATAAGAGGAAGCGCCTAGGTCAACTACCATGTGAGGAACCGTACCGCACCACGCCCTGCGCACACCCCGCACAGTACCGCCACAACCTACCCGCTACAACGGAGTGGCCTGACGAGATGAACAGGGACCGAGGATGGTGGCCATACTATACCAGACGACGTGGGCCTCGACAAGACTAGGCAGTGCCCGCACTCTCTCTTTCTTTCTCTCTCTCTTGTAAGGGTGTTCCCTTGTACTATAAAAGTGAACGAGCCCTCCCCGTCTGAGGACAAGGGGGATAGGCAGACACTTCCACGCTTCACACAACACGCGCATACACACTCTCGAACACATAGCACATGTATGAGCCCTTGGTTGCTCTCTCCCACTCATACTAGAGCATGACCAGGTCTCAGATACCCCATCTCATCCCTCTCGTTTGTACCCCCACTGCAAACTTTGAGCACCTGGGCTCAGGAATATAGTCAACCGACCGACCCCAACTGGACGTAGGCCCCGTTGTCTGAACTAGTATACATCTTGTGTCATTGTGTGCTAGGCCATATCCAACCTAATGCACGGTAAAACTACTAACATTTACTAGTTGGCCAGATTCCGCACCGACAAGTAGAGAAGAGGAGCCAGTACTCCAAGGAAGCAGCTCTAGCAAGCCCACCGGGGTTTATAGCAGATCCTTGAGGCCGAGAGGATAGAAAAGGGCTCCTATTAGTGATGATATTGAAGAAGTTGAGGAGAGCAAGAGAGAGACAAGTAGTGATGATGATGAGGAAGAGGAGTACATTGTTAAGCACTGCAATGGCAAGGAGCTAGCTGGCAGTGATGATGGCTGTAGTGATGGTGATAGCAATGATGGTGGTAGTGGAAATGATGATGATGGTGATGAAGAGGATGATGACAATGAGGAAAGTGAGAATGAGGATGTTGGTGACATAGCTATGCGCTCCATTCGCAGGCCAACATATCCCATTCATAGATACCTGCAAATTACTTTGGGGATGGGATGACTGAGACAGTAAAGAGGTTGAGAAGAGAGGATCCATGTAGTGTTCCTAAGAATGCCCAAGAATACAGATTTTGGACTACTTTTTAGCAGGACTTCTATACCACTGTCATTCTTAAGAAGTCCAAAATCACACATGAGGCACAATGGGTAGATTGGGATTATATGAGGAAGAAAAATAATCCTATCTTCAATGAAATAATAGATGCTTGTGCAAACAAAAGAATCAAATATCTCATGGGTTTCAAGCATGGTTGGAACAAGGATATCATTGCATAGTTCTATGCCATCGTATACTTTGGACATGTTGCAAATGAGAGGGCTATATTTTGGATGACAGAGGGTGAGAAGCACCATATCATTTATCCCACTTTTGCATCATTGTTCAGAGTTGTAGATGATGATCACACTTATCCTAAGCTTCATGATGAAGGTGTTCTTGAAACATCAAAGATGCACTTCATGTATCCCAAGAACAAGAGAGAAGATTGGGGGAAGGTAAAAAGCCTCTACACCTATTATGCCATTCTAAACCGGCTATTTAGAAAGACCCTCACTCCTAGAGATAGAAATTCTTCCGATGTGACTCTCTTCCCAAGGAACTTAATGGCGGCTTTAAAACTAGGAGAACCTAAATTTAGTGTGGGTGATTTTATTTGGCAAGAAATCAAGAACTTATTAAAGAATCCTCAGAAGATTTGCAACTACAGTCCCTATATCATGTATATGATTGAGAAGGTGACAAAGACAAAATATCCTAGGGATGTGAAGCACAAGTCATTGAGACCTCCTGTGAGCAAGACTCCTAGAGTTCCATCTCCTCCATCAGAAATAGCACCTGAACAGCAAGGACAAAGGGCAGAAGGGCTTGAGCAGCAGCAGTTTTAGCAGCCGGATGACACCCAGGCAGGGACCGGTCTGATCGGTTTGGACCTGGGCAGCACAGCCACTCACAGAGGCAATGTGAGAATCCCTCCTTTTCTATGAAAAAGCTCATAAATTTTCTGGTTGGCATGTGCAACAGTCAAAGGGACATTGAGGTGGAACAACAGCAATAGTGGAAGGCTAGCAAGAAAGAGATAGATTCAATTAAGATGATGCACACTCACATGAATCTTCAGCCTCCTCCCTCTCCCATTTCTCCCTCACCTCCATAAGTTGAAATCCTATCAGTTGAGGCAAGAATCGGAGAGTTCATGACATCCGGCTACTTGGATCAGTATGGCAGCATGTTGTATCCAGATGTGGGAGGTTCATCGTACTCTCCTCCACCTTTTCAGCCTCACACAGCAGGAGGATTTAATGCATTCATCACAAATTAAAGTCTGAGCGCTCATGGAGGTGTCTATCCATGTTATCTGGGATCCACCTTTGGGCCATTCATAGGAGCTTCATCTTCAACAGCAGCTAGTGGCA
Source organism: Setaria italica (assembly GCF_000263155.2). NCBI lineage: Eukaryota > Viridiplantae > Streptophyta > Magnoliopsida > Poales > Poaceae > Setaria > Setaria italica. The sequence goes on along the minus strand of NC_028453.1, from coordinate 7,942,426 downwards.
ATATTCTGGGTTATTCATTTGCAGCAGCTCTTCCACCTCCTACGGACACAGCCGAGTTTGCAGTACAGGCTATCTTTGGGCCTACTCCTCCTCCTCATCCATCTACCCAGAGTAGGTCTGACAACACTCTTGCTCCTCTCTCTGAAATTACAGTAATAGACCCTATTTACCTTACGTCTTCTATGCCTGGATGCATGAAGGCTTTCATTGGATTGAGCACTCACTGGGAGGAACAAGAAATGGACATGAGGATCAGTGACTACAGCTACATCTTCTCCAAGCTCTTTTATGGATGCTTGATGACAAAGGGGGAGAAGAAATGGATTAAAGCAGCTTCATCTTTAGGACTTAGTGTAGCTGGTCAGTAGTCACCGGTCTGACCGGTCAGAGGGACGGTCTGTTCTGTTGGCTGAGAGATAGTTCTGTAATAATTCAAATTTAATTCCTATGTGGACTTGATAACTTGTAATATGTGCTACTGTGTGTGTAGAACTTATTTATGCTCTTAAGTGACTTTGTGTTAGTTTTATATGCATGTTATGGTTGATGATTGTTTTGTGTGTGTGCTGATTGGGCAAACCAGTCTAACCGGTTTGACAGACTGGTCTGGCCCTTGACAGCACACACACACACACACACACACACACACACACACACACACACACACTTATCTCTTGTTGAGTGTTGTAACATGTCATATGCATCACGTATTTTATTTGTTACACACACTTGTTGCACCCCCATAGATTCTGAGATATAAGAGAAGCTTCCACGATATTCATGTTTATGTGCATTTGGCATGTGAGGCCAAATTTTTGAAATTCCACTTAAAGCACATATTAAGGAGGAGCTCATGATATATCTGAGAATCTAAAAGCGCTTTATTGATATATTTGTAAGATTTAATCGGGTTGTCATCAATCACCAAAACACGGGAGATTGATGTGCATCTAGGCCCCTAAGTGGGTTTTGGTGAATTGAATGACAAAATAATTAAAGGATTAACTTGTTTGCTTAAGATTGTGAGAAGGGTTTTATTCTCATATTTATGATGTGATATTGTCTCATAAGTGGAATATGTACTATATGGATCAAAATAAAGAAAAGCAAGCGAGTATGTGATCCCATGATGCAATTATATGATCAATAACAAGCAAGGGTGAAGTAAAACTTGGGAATATGTTTTATGGTTGATCTATAAGTCTCCAAATCATGTGATAGCTTGATTGACAAGTAAAGGGATCATTAAGAAAAGAATAGTGATATTCACAAATGGATATTGCAAGACTTCATGTACATATGATAAAAAAATATGAGCTTATATGTTACATAGTGGTCTTGTTATTGGAAGTTTGCAATTCATGAGACATTCCTTATCAATCAAGAACAAGCATTTGAAGAGGATTTCATATGGGATTTCATTGTTGGTGTCAAAAGCAAAGCTAAAATCAAAGTAGCAAGAATAGGTGAAAAAATCAAGCAAGGTACTAAAGCAAGGGACTAAGAAAACTTTGGTCAAGCGACAGCTTGAACTATGTGTGTTTTGCTAAGGTGAAGTGGCTAGTATCCAGGGGGTTTTGAAGTATCATATCTAAGCCTTATCGAGAGAAGCAATGCAATGAATCTAATCTATTGTGATTGATAAAATGGAGTGACTTAAAGATTCATGTACATCTTATCATGAACTATGGAAAATCTTAAGTCACTAGCTCAAGACGGATGTACTCAAGATGATAGCTATGTTGAGAGCCCTCAAGTGACTATTGATCAAAGTATGGCATGGATGAAGACTTACAAGCTCAAGTGGATGATATAGTGTTTATATTTATTCTTGAGTATAGGTATGCCATACTATCAAGAGGGATGCAACATTAGCTAATTGACAATACCAAAAGTGCTCTTAGTGGACCTATGTGAGATTGTCCTTGAGAAAACCCTTGAGTGAGCTAATTGTCCTGGCTCAGCTGACTTAAGTCGGTTCACTCAGTAGGTGGACTGAGTAAGTGTCTCTGGAGGTTTTTGGGACTAACTCAGCCAAACCGGTCTGACTGGTCAAGGGGATCAGGGCGCCAACAACTAGTTTTTCAAACTAGACCGGCCTGACCGGTTTGAGCAACTCTAACGGCTAGTTTCTAGTGTGTGGGGGTATTTACACCCCTTGGTCCCCTCCTTGAGAGGTTGCTGGTTACACACGTATTTGACATCATCTAGTGACCAAAAAAGCTCTCCCCAACCTCTCTTTGTGAGACTTGAGTGATTCTTGAGAAATCTTTGAGTTGGGTTGAGAGAGTGATCTTGTGTGAGCATTAGTGAGCTAAAAAGAGCAATCCATGGCTTGACCACTTGTGGTTTGCGTCAAGAAAAAAGGCTTTGAAGCATTTGTTACTCTTGGAGGTGTGCCTCCTAGACGGCTAGGCATCGCCGGCTAGCTCCCAAGGTGTGGTGAGCAGCGGCAAGTTTGTGAGGGCTACGATCTTACCTCCGCAAGGAAAGAGTGTGATGACCGGCCCCCTAATCTCCCGAGTTAATCTTAATTGGAGCCCTGATCCCCTGTCTTAGTTTTCCAGGCCTATGTGTTCAACCTTCCAACCGGTCCCGACCCCTGAGACCCGACCCCTCCCCGCTTCGCTTCGATCCCGACCCCGGCAAACTCAGCTCACCGTCGGATCCTTCTAAGTCTTCCTCAAACGCCCGTTCTATCCGCACGGTGGACCCGCGAGATCTTTTTCCCCCAGATCTTCCGCGACAGGCGCACTCGAGTTGCATGCCCGCTTCAGAGTCTCACCGCCGCGTGACTCATCTTCTCCGACACCGCCGCTCAGTTTTGTCTCTGGCTCGCGACCGAATGGATCCTCGCGCCCCCTTCCCCAATGGCGGCAGTGTTGGGATACGAGGTAGGCTACACTAGCGCAAATCAAAATTTCTACCGCGTATAACCAGGAAGAACTGCCGTATAAGGATCACGGGATTACCACTCGACGCACTACTGGTGCGGAAGATGTAGATATGCGTCGGTGCAGTGAAGACGATCACGTAGTCGTACGTAGTCGATCACGTCCAGCAGCTCCTCAGCAGCTCGTCCACGTGCAGCAAGATCGCCTCCGGTGCCGCGGCTCGTCGTCGGCTCGTCGTGGCTCGTCGGCGGCTCGTCCAAGTGCTGCAGGCGCAACACCTCCAAGGTATCCACACGTGCAGGGAGGAAGCGTCGCAAGCCGGATTGCTAGATCCGCGAGTTGCAACAGGCGAGGGCGTGGGAGGCGCGGCAGGTGTGTTTTGCCAAAAAGGTGTAAACCCTAGGGCGCCCCCACCCCTCTATTTATAGAGGTTCCTGATGGGCCTCTGGATCCGAGGCCCATTAGTACTCCTAAACCTAATCCAACTCGGATCAGATCCGAATTGGGCTTCCAGCCCCTTAAGTGTGTGACCCTATGGGTTCGGATACGTATAGACATGGCTCGAGTACTCCTACTCGGCCCAATAGTCGGTAGCGGCCTCTAGCAAGACGTGCCAACTCCTATACGCACACGAAGATCATATCAGACGAACCATCACAACATAATATACATGCTATTCCCTTTGCCTCATGATATTTGGTCTAGCTTCAAGCCGACCGCTCTTTCTCGATCCTGTGATTCGGAATCCCTTTGTAGGTTAACTCTTAACCGTACGTAGCATGGCCATGCATTTTTGGATCCGATCACTCGAGGGGCCCAGAGATATCACTCTCAATCAGAGAGGGGCAAATCCCATCTTGATTGACCATGTCTCATAGCATGCTTCTTGACAAACCCGAAAGCTACCTTTATAACTACCCTGTTACGGCGTAGCGTTTGATAGCCCCTAAGTAGGTCGATCCACATCTAGAATACATGCGACAATCTCAGGTCTAAGGACAAAGCGTATATGTTGTTTAAAGAGAGAACTACTTCTCGTGTTGGGTCAGTCCTAACACATGTCTCCACATGTGTCCACATTATTAGTTCAACATCTCCATGTCCATGACTTGTGAAACATAGTCATCAACTAATACATGTGCTAGTCTAATATTCATGTGTGTCCTCACATGAACTCCAACTAGGGACAACTTTAGATAACCATACAAGTAAAGAGTTTCACATACAATTCACATAATTGCAAATCAATTCAAGTAGCCTTTAATGGATATTCAATGAACACAATATACAAATCATGGATACAAATGGAATATCATCATCTCTATGATTGCCTCTAGGGCATACCTCCAACAGTCTCCCACTTGCACTAGAGTCAATCTATAAGGTACCTAAAACCCAAAGCTCTTACATGCGCATCATGCTTAGCCTGCGGGAGTGGTTTTGTCAACGGATCAGAAATGTTCAGATCCGTGTGTATTTTGCATATCTTGATCTCACCCTGGTTAACGAAGTCTCGAATGAGATGAAATCGCCGCATTACGTGTTTGTTCTTCTGGTGGTTCCTTGGCTCCTTTGCTTGCGCAATTGCCCCATTGTTATCACAGTAGAGATTCAATGGGCTGGACGCATTCGGGAACACACCAAGCTCAATGAGGAAATTCCTTATCCAAACACCTTCCTTCACGGCTTCCGAAGCCGCGATGTACTCGGCTTCTGTCGTAGAATCGGCCACCGTCTCCTGCTTGGAACTCTTCCAACTAACAGCACCACCATTTAGCGTGAACACAAATCCTGATTGTGACTTTGAATCATCTCTGTCGGTTTGGAAACTAGCATCGGTGTAACCTGTTACAACGAGCTCCTCCTGACCTCCATAGACGAGGAACATATCTTTAGTCCTTCTCAAGTACTTAAGAATGTTTTTCACCGCTGTCCAGTGACTCTCACCTGGATCAGATTGGTGTCTGCTTGTCATACTTAGTGCATATGAAACATCTGGGCGAGTACTTATCATTGCATACATGATAGATCCAATAGCCGAGGCATATGGCACTCTACTCATGCGATCCCGCTCATCAGCAGTCGAAGGACACTGAGTCTTGCTGAGATGTATGCCATGTGACATAGGCAAGAACCCTTTCTTTGCCTCTTCCATGCTGAACCGCTTCAACACTTTGTCAATGTAAGTATCTTGGCTTAAACCTATAAGCCTTCTCAATCTATCTCTATAGATCTTAATACCCAGAATATATGCCGCCTCCCCTAAGTCCTTCATCGAAAAACTATTTTTCAGTGAAGTCTTTATGGACTCAAGCATAGGAATGTTATTTCCAATCAGTAATATGTCATCCACATATAAGATTAGAAATACTACAGAGCTCCCACTAACCTTCTTGTAAACACAAGACTCTTCTTCGTTCTTGGTGAAGTCAAACCCTTTGACCACTTCATCAAAATGAATGTTCCAACTCCTAGATGCTTGCTTCAATCCATAAATGGATCTCTGAAGCTTGCATACCTTTCCAGCATTTTTCGGATCGACAAAACCCTCGGGCTGTATCATATACACGTCCTCAGCTAGGTTTCCATTCAGGAAAGCTGTCTTGACATCCATCTGCCATATCTCATAATCGAAATATGCAGCTATAGCTAGAATAATCCGAATGGACTTAAGCATCACTACGGGCGAGAAGGTCTCGTCGTAGTCAACTCCTTGAACTTGTCGAAAACCTTTTGCGACAAGTCGTGCTTTATAGATGTGAACATTTCCATCCATGTCCTTTTTCTTCTTATAGATCCACTTGCACTCTATGGCTTTAACACCATCAGGCGGGTCAACCAAGTTCCAAACTTCATTGTCTCCCATGGACTCTATTTCGGATTGCATGGCACTCTGCCATTTTTCGGAGTCTGGGTCCATCATTGCTTCTGCATATGTCGCAGGCTCATCATTGTCCAACAATAATATTTCCCGCATTTCGCGGAGCCTTGCCGATCTTCGTGGTTGTGGCGGTGCTTCTCTTGCCATGGGTATCTCAACTTGTTCTGCTACGTTAGCATCACTCATTGATTCTTGCCCGATTGGCTCATCTTGAACTTCTTCAAGATGCACTGTCTTTCCACTCTTTTCTCCTTTGAGAAACTCTTTCTCTAGGAAAACCCCGTTCCGAGCGACAAACACTTTGCCTTCTGATCGGTTGTAGAAATAATATCCCAAAGTTTACTTTGGATATCCCACGAAAATGCACTTATCCGACTTGGGTGTGATCTTGTCCGACTGAAGTCGCTTGACAAACACTTCACATCCCCAAATCTTTAGAAAAGACAAACTAGGAACCTTTCCAGTCCATATCTCATATGGTGTCTTAACTACGGATTTAGATGGTACCCTATTAAGTGTGAAAGCTGCTGTTTCTAGAGCGTATCCCCAAAATGACAACGGTAGGTCCGACTGGCTCATCATTGATCGAACCATGTCTAACAAAGTTCGATTACGTCGCTCGGACACACCGTTTCTCTGAGGTGTTCCAGGCGGCGTAAGTTGTGGAACAATTCCGCAACTCTTTAGATGATTGCTAAACTCGTGGCTCAAATACTCGCCTCCACGATCAGATCGTAAGGCCTTAATTTTCTTGCCACGCTGATTTTCAACTTCATTCTGAAATTCCTTGAACTTTTCAAAGGTCTCAGACTTGTGCCTCATCAAGTAGACATAGCCATATCTACTAAAATCATCAGTGAAAGTTATGAAGTATTGGAATCCTCCTCTAGCCGTCATGCTCATTGGTCCGCATACATCACTATGTACGAGTTCCAACAAGTCTACTGCTCTCTCAGGAAATCCTGTGAAAGGCGTCTTGGTCATCTTGCCTAGCAAGCAAGCCTCACATGTCTCGTATGATTCAAAATCAAACGAAGTTAGAAGTCCATCAGAATGGAGCTTCTTCATGCGCTTTTCACTTATATGACCCAAACGACAATGCCACAAGTAGGTAGGACTCAAATCATTAGGCCGAGGCCTTTTAGCACTTACGTTACAGATAGGTGAACCATCAAGATTTAAAACAAATAATCCATTCACAATGGGTGCAAAAGCCATAAACATATTATTCTTAGAGATCACACAACCATTGTTTTCACTCGCAAATGAATAACCATCCTCCATCAAGCATGAAGGAGATAAAATGTTTCGACTTAAACTAGGAACAAAATAACAATTATTCAACTCCATAATAAATCCTGACGGGAGGTGGAGTTGCATCGTCCCGACGGTCAAAGCAGCAACTCTTGCATTATTGCCCACGCGGAAATCAACTTCTCCTCTTTCCACGCTTCTACTTCTTATCATTCCCTGCATCGAATTGCAAATATGAGCAACCGATCTGGTATCAAATACCCAAGAATTAATAATTGTATCAGCGAGAAATATGTTGTCTATAACATTAACAACAAGCGTACCTGAGGTAGAAGTACTCTTACTTCCGCCATTCTTCAAGGAAGCTAGGTACTGCTTGCAGTTTCTCTTCCAGTGACCAAGTTCATGACAGTAAAAGCAGTCTTTGTCTGGAGCAGGTCCAGGTCCAGCTTTAACCTTGGGTGGTGGGTTTGGCTTGGACGTTCCAGCCTTGCCCTTCTTCTTCCAAGAATTGCCCTTCTTCTTAAAGCTGGGCTTGTTCTGTATCGCCATCACATGGCTGGTACTAATGCTTTTCTTGATGTCAGCCTCTGCTGTCTTGAGCATACCACACAGCTCATTCAGACCCTTCTTCGTCCCATGCATATGGTAGTTCGAGATGAAGTTCCCATAGCTAGGCGGAAGAGACGAAAGAATGAAATCAGTGGCCAACTCTTGGCCCAGTGGGAAGCCTAGCTTCTCCAACCGTTGAGTGTAACCAACCATCTTGATTACGTGTGGTCCTACTGCTGCGCCTTCTGCTAGCTTGCTCTCAACAAAGGCCTTAGACACATTGAACCTTTCAGTCCTGGCCTGTGTTTGGAACATGTCTCTAAGCGCCACGATCATATCGTGCGCCTCATGGTTTGTTTCGAACTGCATCTGCAGCTCGGGTTCCATGCAAGCAAGCATAAGGCAGCTTACTTCGAGGTTAGCATCACATGCTTTCTTGTAAGCATTCTTAGCAGCAGCGGGTGCATCATCAGCAGGTTCTTCTGGTAGTGGGTTGTCTAGAACATCTTCCTTTTTCTCAGCCCTGAGAACAATTCTCAGGTTACGGATCCAATCCGAGTAGTTTGTTCCATTCAACTTGTCCTTCTCAAGGACCGAACGCAAAGCAAACGGTGTAGTGCTGCTAGGTGCCATTTAATCTACAATAAAAGTAATGCAAAATACACTAAGACAAACGTATCCAGGATAGAGCAAATTACATTAAACTATTTTAACAGAATCTACTCCCACTAAAATCAATATCCCTCTATTGAAACTTAGTGATTCAGGATCCACAACTAACAAGTCTACTAGTGAGCTTTAGCATCACCGCTAGCAGAGCTTTAGCATCACCACTAGCAAACGAGGTAGATCGGTAAGCAACTTTTGCTAATCATATCACATATGACTCCTGTTGTTGGGGTGACATCTCTATGTCTCGGCGCCCAACCTTTATGCCCCAAGGTCCTTAACCGTTAAGATGACCTTGTTAAGCAAACCAACCCTTATGCGTGTAAGTGTCCGACACAAACCCGTCTAGTCAAGGAAAACTAGTGGCACCCTAATTTCATAGACCCACCACTAATTGTACAAGACATGGGACGGTGCAAGTTTTAGTTGGGAGGGCATACTAACTTAAACTTTGCGAGGGATCGTTCTACTTCTAACATCACAGCATGCAGAAAGTAAAACATAAACAGAATAGCATTCACACAGTTGTGACACAGTATGGCCCGTTTTTCATATGGTGATCTCCATCTCCATAGAACCTGTTCACCATGGTGATCTCCATCTCCATGTTCCATGTGCGCCATCCTCCTGGTGATGAGTCCTCCAAGAACTAGAGCATGCTATTACGCCTAATAGCTAGTAAAGAATCTAGTAATGAAGATTACATAGTTGCTTGGATCATCACAGATTGGTACGCAGACCATTAAATACAATAAAGTGACAACACATATGGCTCCTGCCGTGTTGCCGTACGCGCGACACGCAGGTCACGAATGAGTTACACACATGCATCACATACACAAGGGGCCATACTGATCACAAGATACATACATCCTGCAAAAGAGAGTTAGGCGTCCTAACGTTCCAAACTTCGGAGGCCCGAAACTCCATCTTCCAAGCCGAATTTGGGAAATCTAATTTCGCCGAAAACGGCGAAGCGGTTGAATTTCATGTGTAACTTTTTCTGTAGATCAATTTTCGTATAAAAATCGCCCCGATCCGAGATCGTACCGAAAAGTTACGGCTGATTTACCGAAACATACGCATACGGCAAAAATCCCGACCCCGGCAGTAGATCCCATCTACTATAGCACATCTAATGCGCCTGGCGTATGACCCTGGATCTCGATTCGACCAATCATATTGATCTTCGCTCACTGCAACTGGATTTACGTGTATCACTTAACTCCGATGGCGGAAACCGACCGGTAGGAGTATGTCGTTACACTACCATTGCAGCAAGGGCACGAAATCAGGACATAGATCAAACAGAGAACTCGCATATCTCCATATGCACACATCCCGAATCCAAAACTAAGCAGCTACAGCTCTTGATACCACTGTTGGGATACGAGGTAGGCTACACTAGCGCAAATCAAAATTTCTACCGCGTATAACCAGGAAGAACTGCCGTATAAGGATCACGGGATTACCACTCGACGCACTACTGGTGCGGAAGATGTAGATATGCGTCGGTGCAGTGAAGACGATCACGTAGTCGTACGTAGTCGATCACGTCCAGCAGCTCCTCAGCAGCTCGTCCACGTGCAGCAAGATCGCCTCCGGTGCCGCGGCTCGTCGGCGGCTCGTCGATGGCTCGTCCAAGTGCTCGTCCAAGTGTTGCAGGCGCAACACCTCCAAGGTATCCACACGTGCAGGGAGGAAGCGTCGCAAGCCGGATTGCTACAGGCGAGGGCGTGGGAGGCGCGACAAGTGTGTTTAGCCAAAAAGGTGTCAACCCTAGGGCACCCCACCCCTCTATTTATAGAGGTTCCTGATGGGCCTCTGGATCCGAGGCCCATTAGTACTCCTAAACCTAATCCAACTCGGATCAGATCCGAATTGGGCTTCCAGCCCCTTAAGTGTGTGACCCTATGGGTTCGGATACGTATAGACATGGCCCGAGTACTCCTACTCGGCCCAATAGTCGGTAGCGGCCTCTAGCAAGACGTGCCAACTCCTATACGCACACGAAGATCATATCAGACGAACCATCACAACATAATATACATGCTATTCCCTTTGCCTCATGATATTTGGTCTAGCTTCAAGCCGACCGCTCTTTCTCGATCCTGTGATTCGGAATCCCTTTGTAGGTTAACTCTTAACCGTACGTAGCATGGCCATGCATTTTCGGATCCGATCACTCGAGGGGCCCAGAGATATCACTCTCAATCAGAGAGGGGCAAATCCCATCTTGATTGACCATGTCTCATAGCATGCTTCTTGACAAACCCGAAAGCTACCTTTATAACTACCCTGTTACGGCGTAGCGTTTGATAGCCCCTAAGTAGGTCGATCCACATCTAGAATACATGCGACAATCTCAGGTCTAAAGACAAAGCGTATATGTTGTTTAAAGAGAGAACTACTTCTCGTGTTGGGTCAGTCCTAACACATGTCTCCACATGTGTCCACATTATTAGTTCAACATCTCCATGTCCATGACTTGTGAAACATAGTCATCAACTAATACATGTGCTAGTCTAATATTCATGTGTGTCCTCACATGAACTCCGACTAGGGACAACTTTAGAATAACCATACAAGTAAAGAGTTTCACATACAATTCACATAATTGCAAATCAATTCAAGTAGCCTTTAATGGATATTCAATGAACACAATATACAAATCATGGATACAAATGGAATATCATCATCTCTATGATTGCCTCTAGGGCATACCTCCAACAGGCAGAAGCCCCTCTGCAACCTTTCTGCAGCGCCTCGCCTCCCGCGCCCATCATCACATCACCAGATCCCGGTCGCAGAGCCCAATGTCGCCCGTCTTTTCCGTCACCTCGCCACAGTAGCGCCGCCCGGTCTTTGCTACAAGACGATTCCTCCTCCGCCAACCCCGACCACGGTAGCGACAGCTCCTTTTCCCGCCCCGTCAGAAGCCGCCCCGACAGAGTGTTGCTTCGCGCTCGCCCGCGCAGCAGCAGCCCGCCTGTCTTCTCACCTGTGCGCCCTCGATTCTAGCGCCGTTAAGCCGGTCGCTTCTATCAAATCTTCCGCACAGCGACGCCCGCCTCCGCCAAATCTCAACCACCGGCATACCCGCTCCTGCGCCGTCCTGCCGACAGAACCCAATGACCGCTGGCGTCATCCCCGAGTCCTGCACCACCGCCCTCGTTGCTCAATCGCCGCCCCGGCAGAGCACTCCATTGCTTCTCCCCGACCTTCGCGCCGCTCCCCTTCTCTCTCCCGCGCCGCTTCCCTTCCCCATTCCAGCAGCTATAAAAGGGAATGCGCAAGCCCTGCCGGAGTTTCCCCTTGCCCTAGCTGCCATCTCCCTTGCTCCTCTACTTCGTGCTCAAAGCGCTACAGCCTAAGTCCCTGAGGAACTCTCCTCTCCGCTCCACACCACTTTCCCTGATCCACCCTGCCGCTTGCCCCTCCGTGCTGCGTAGGAGCTTACTTGTGATCCACAAGAAGCACCGCCGTCGCCGGAGCACCGCCGGACATCTCCGCCGCAAGTCTTAGTGTTCCAGTTCCTCCGCCCGAACCTGCTCCTTGCCGACCCCAAGCTTTCCTCGTGAGAAGAAGGTAAGCTGCCGCCCCCTTTTCCGCCTCGTCTGACCCTTCTGTTGGTCCGGCCCCTTTCCGCCTCGTCCGACCCTTGTCCGCTTCGCCCGACCCCTCTTATCCGCCCGACCCCGGTTCCGTCTCGCCCGACCCTGTCTGTTCCGCCGACCCTTCTCCGCCTCGCCCGAGGATTCGGCTGTATCCTTTTCTTTGAACCGAGGGTGTATCTGTAAATCTTGGGGACCCTTCAGCGTTGAGTCTGAGGACCCCTAGCACAGCTGTTTCTCTAGTCTAAGGATCCGATCCTAAGTTCCTTCCTCCGACCCTTACCTCTTGATCTCCATAAAACTCCCTTGAACCTCCCCACCATCTTGTCACTTGTCGCAAGTTTCTGGGCTCAGACTTGCAAGTGTTGCTGTTGAAATAACCGTCTAAATGCTAACTCTTGCATTGCATTCGTGTAGAGTTGCGCCTCGCCGATGGCTTCTACGAGCTGCACCCGGCGCCAGAAGACGACGGTGTAGCCGAGCTCCTGCCCTCCGAAGCCGAAGCCGCCCCAGAAGTCGAGCAGTTCTCTTCCTCCTTGCTCGAAGGCAAGCCCCGGTTGCATTAAAACCCTGTGTGTTTTACCAAACTTGTGCATGCTTTCTGTAACATGCTTGTGCATTTACGTATAGGAGTTGTTGGAACCCTAGATGCATATCTTAGTTCCCATGATCTGAACACTAGCTGTTGGACCGAGTAGCTGCTTGCTTAAAAAGGAAGCGGTAAAAGTCGAGTGATTCCCTGTCACTCGTGAGTTATAGGAGTTGGATGTCTACCTTCTGTTACAACTATAAGGACGATGGGCGGGGCAGGGTTTTGGTAACTCTTTGGTGGACGGATGGTTGCCCCGTCTGTCTCTGAAAACTTGCTAAGGCCCGACAGTGGTGGTGTTCGTGATCAAGTGTTTGAAAGTACTAGCCTCATACTTAGTATGGGATAAGGAAGCCTAGTACCGGATTGAACCTAGACGTGAGCGGTCGCCCCATTGTTCTTGGAACGGAGTTCCCCTGCTGGTTGTTGCACGTGGTGGCAAGCGTGGTCACAGGACGGCAGAGGCCGGGTCTATGGAACCTTGCACCAAAGGAAATGGGCCCGACACGGGTTAGGGGATTGATGGGGAAGGCCGACACAGGAAGTGACCTCCGGGTGCGCGGATGTCGTGAGGCTAGGTTCACCATGCATGGTTAAAGAACTCGAATCGATTCGTCTACCTCTCACAGTTTGAGATTGCTTGATCGCTATGTCACCCTGAGTACATAAGGAATCTGATGATGACATGGTTTTGTTGATGATATATATATACCTTTGGTTGGTTCTATGATTGCTTAGAATAGGAAGCAAAACCTAGATTGGTTAAGGAACTTAGAATTGAAGCTAAAACTTGAAAATAGGGTTCACTTAGTGCTTTTGGCAAACAAACCCCTCAGCCAAAAAGCCCTGCATGTCTAGAAGGAGGAGTAGTTTTACTCCTATCGGTTAAGTCTTGTTGAGCTTAGTAGCTCAGCCTTGTTGTGGCTCCTGTTTTTCAGGTGAAGTTGCTGCTCCTGACCCTTCTCTAGCTGGCACTTGGCCGCCCCAGCTCCCGCTGGGCTGGACGGTCGTGTGGGATCCCTCCTCGGACGGCGAGGAGAGGGATCAGTGATGTCCCAGCTGGCCTCACTAGGACATCCGACCCCGACATTTGCTTCCGCTAGCGTTTTATCTTCGGTTGTTTTCCGAAATCTTGTAAAACTCTGATGTTCTTTTCGAAACTAATTAATTCAGTTGTTAATTTGTTAACATTGGTGGACTCGTTGTACTCTCTGGAACCACTCACCTTCGTGTGAGTTTGCTAAATCGGTCCTGTTCAAAGTGGTTAAATCGGAGGAAAATCCGACGGCACTTCGTGTTTACTCGGCTTAGGCATGAACGTCGCATATCAGGCGGCTAAATCATGTTTAACCTAGTAGACCCGAAGTGGATCCACCACAAAAAGATCATCTAGTGGAGATGAGAAAAGTGGTTTAAAGAGACCTGGCTTGTTGGAAGGGAGTTGAAAGAGACTCATATTCCAATAGGTACCTCAACGGAGACTTAGGATTCATTGCGGTGAATCTGAACTTCGGATAAACAAATCCTCGTGTCTTATTTTGATTTGTCTCACTTATTGATTTCTAGCAAATTACTTATGCTTCCGCTTCGATCGACTTGGATGTGCTTGTCTTGTGTGCAGGGACTACTTTACCCTGCCAGATATCATCTACAAAAGCCACTCTCAAAGTTCAGTTGGTGCTAGAAGTCAAGGAGAAAAACAAGCAGAACTTGGCGTGTGTTCTGCCCTGTACCGGTCTGACCGGTCGGAGGACGGTTTGTCCTGGGCAGTGCTGCTGAGTGGGTTGAAGTTTTGAAAATTGGTCAACTCGCCTATTCACCCCCCTCTAGGCAACATCTGAGTCCTTTCACCGGGTCCAACACAAACTCAGCCCATTTGTGCAGTGATCAGGGGAGTTTTACTGCCAAGAAGGCAGATTTCAGATTCCATTTGAAGGTTTGTTATACCCGCTATTCATTCTTGTAATTGTTATACATTTGCTACAGGTGCTCAACCAGGCATTACTATGTTAAATGAGCACTTGAGCAGTGTGCTACGCTGTGGCATTCCCTCTAGCTAAATATGGATCATGGAGTCAAAAGCTTGATTAGTGAGAACTTTGATCTGTTTGGTCTGGGATTTTAATCACTAATCAGATGATTGTTCTTCCTTTGTGTTTGGTTGCTCCATATCAAACATTGAATTAGATCATATGTATCATGATTTTTCACGTTTGACATTAGTGTTTTTTTAATAACTGGCAAGTGTTTTGGATATGTTTCAGTTAAACATACTGGAATGTGCAATTGCTTTCTTCAGGGGGCAAATTTAAATGTAAGATTGGCCTTGCTTTGTACAAGCTAACATAAGATGTTTCTGAGCCTAAATTATATAATGGAAAATCTGCAATTAGAGGTTCAATATTGTTAGAGAGCCTAGATGATTTAACCCTTAGAGAGTAAGGCTCTGTTTAGCATTGAGGTGGCTTTTGAAAAGCACTCCTTTTTTTTTCTAGATTTGAGGATATACTTGGGAAGCATATTTGTAGGAACCATAACAGAAAACTTTTACTACAGTAATTAATATTCGTTTAACATACTAGATCCTACAGCACAGGGCAACACACAAATTGTCCTTAAGCTGAAGTGAAATGTTTTCCAGAATGAAATCATTGATTTATTATGACATCAATTACATTATGTTGCAGAGGTCTGGATCTGTATGTACAGTCTATTTATATTTACACCTGCACATTTTTGTGACTTCTAGCTTCCGCTTTCATTTAAGCTTGCACAATTTTTTAAATATTATTCTCCTTTCTTGTTGACTAATACTAATGACATCATAAAAGGAAGATCCTCTATATTGTATAAAGAAATATATATGACAATGGATGGATTTGGCAATCTTAAAAGCAATAGGGATTCATGTAAAATAAATTGGGGATTCCAGTTTTAAGTTCCCTTAAAAAATATATCATAGAAATATGTAGCCAAATTCACTCTGTGCACCCATTTATATTAGATTATTTCCCTGCCATGCTTCTTACATTACTTCACTTTGCCTGATTGCATTTCAGGTGACCTACACAGTTCTGTCACCATTTTGTTTCGAGAATTCTGTAATTTCAGCTAACGATTGAGGGGTGGTGGCCATGAAGAAGACGAATTCAACATTCATGAAGATTCGTGCTGGAATTTTTTTTTCTGAGTATTTGAACACTGGATGTTGACACAGGATGTTGCTGCAACAATGCTTTTTGCATGGTAATGGGACTTCTGGGTGCCAAGTGGACAATTTTATGGCCTGAAACTTATGATAACGTTACATCCTTATAAGTTATAATATGGACCTTTAGTTCATTCTAGGATGCTTTCTGAACTATGGTATGTATCTATTTGCGTTGGAAGCCCAAGCTAACGTATTCTGATGGAGACAAGTTGTGTCGGTTCCGGTGGCAACAATGATCTTAAACTTTGTCTATCTGTACTCTGTAGGGTGGTATATCCATGTGTGTAACTGTGTTTGCACAGGTTAGACATCTGAGGCTGCATACAGGATCTCAGCCTTTTTGGTGCAACAATAATTTTTTTTTGAACCAAAGGGGCATGATAGTGTGCCTATTTCATTGATAAAGATGGGGGTTACATCCGGCTAACCGGAAAGAAAAATGAAAGGAAAAGAGAAATGAAAAAAATCAGAGGCGTTATACTCGCAGAAGAAGGCCCGCTAGACTTTTCGCTCCCGCTGCGGTCCAAAGGCTGGCTGAGGATTTGATTTTGGCCATTAGCGATGGCGCCGAAGAACCTTGTTGACAGAAAATTCTGGAGTTTCTCTCATTCCATATTTCTCACATAATAAGGAGAGTGAGGCTTCTAGTCGCTTTACGCGAAATTCCTATTATCGATGTGATATTGGTCCACCACTCCAAGATCGTTATGCTATGTTTCCATTGTTCTGGGTGCAGCCTTTCTTGTGTTAGCCACAGAGCCACGTGCTTCCAAATTCGTTTTGTGAATTTGCATTCAGCTAGAAGGTGGTGCGCAGTCTCCATCGTGCGTGCATCAGCATAAGGTGCAAGTTGGGGTGTGGTCCCATCCGCGTTTTGCTAATCTATCTGAAGTCCAGACCCTGTTCGTAGAATTAGCCAGGCAAAAACTTTGCATTTTGGTGGGACCCAAGCCTGCCATACTGTTGCGAGGTTAGTCGTCCTCATGCAGCCTAGAAGTTGCACCTTGTATGCTGAAGCAGTGGTGTATTGGGCACTCTGCGTGAATTTCCAAGTAATTATGTCTTCCTGGTTCGGTAGTAGCTCATATTGTTGTACCAGGGTCCATAGTGTTATGAACTCGCTCAAGTGAGATCTTGTGAAACCTGTTGTGTGATGAAGGTCTCTGATCCACTTGTTATTTTGGAGCGCTTTGTGCACCGTCCTCTTTTTCTTCTTTGTTTTTGCATACAGCTGTGGGGTGATGTCTTTTGTTCGACGGCCTTGTATCCACACGTCCTGCCAGAAACGTGTTTTCTCTCCATTGCTGAGGTGGATTGCCGTGCATGCCGCGACAAGCAGCCTATCTCAGTCGTCACATGGTGTTTCTGTTCTTACCCACGTTTTGTCTAGTGAAACCCATTCATGCCATAGCTATTTGATACGGAGTGCCCTCGCAAATTTGTCGAGGTCCAGGATTCCCACGCCGCCTTGCGCTTTCGGTAAAGTTGTCCTTGTCCAATTAACCTTGCATTTTCCTCCCATAAGTTCCTTGTCTCCCACCCATAGGAAACGCTTTCTTATTTTGTCGATCTCTTCTAGAACTTCTTTGGGCGTTTTGAGCGCCGATAGCATGTAAACGGGTTGTGAGGATAGGACTGCTTTGGTGAGGCATAGACGACCAGCCTGTGTGAGGTTCCTTCCCTTCCAGTTTGACAGTTTGCTCGCAGCTTTGTCAATCATTGGTTGGAAATCTATTCATCATAGGCGTGTGACCGTTAGAGGTAGGCCCAGGTATTTTATCGACAGTTTGCTCGCAGCTTTGTCAATCATTGGTTGGAAATCTATTCATCATAGGCGTGTGATCGTTAGAGGTAGGCCCAGGTATTTTATCGGGAAGTTCCTCCGTGCGACCGGGAGGTTGCGTAGCACTTCGTGAATGTGAATGTTGGCGCAGCTTATTGGTGTGATGCTTGTTTTCTGGATGTTTGTCTTGAGGCCGGTCGCTTCCCCAAAATTTTGCAGTAGGTTCTTCAAATTCGTGACGTCTCGTGTGGTGGGTTTGATGAAAATTACTACGTCGTCGGCGTACATGGATGTTCTCATTCTTGATGCTCGGTCGTTCATCTTGTTAAGCAGGCCTTTCTCCGTGGTGACCATCAGGAGGCGTTGTAGCGGGTCTATCGATAGGATAAAAAGTAGCGGTGAGAGCGGGTCACCTTGTTGAAGTCCTCTTCCATGTTGTATATGGTCCAAGGGGATCCCGTTTAGTAAAATTCGTGATGTTGATGTGGTCAGGATGGTCGTGATCCAGTGTGGCGTCCCGCCTCCCCGGGGTCGGGCCCACTTACACCTGGTAGCTCTCTAGGATATCAAGAATTCCCTCACAGACCAACACAAGTCTTTTCTGCGCACTTTGTCCTCACTCGTGCGCACCCGGGAAGAACTTCCCGGTCGGTCACCCATCTCGAAATTGCTCCGGGCCAAGTAAGCTTAACCCCGAAGTTCTTTGAGGATGAGCTTCCGGAAAAGAAGTTGCAACTTGTTGGTATGAGTATTCTATCAATCCTATTAAGCATTGGGCCAAGATGTCACATCCAGTCCCTCCATTTCTGTCGGAATCCTCTGTGTTACATCATCGTGAGTAGGTAGTCCCACCGTACTGAGTCGAAAGCCTTGGATATGTCGAGCTTCATGAGCAAAACTGGTTGTTTGTTTCGGTGGAAACGGCGTGCCAGGTTTCGTACATAGAGGAAGTTGTCATGGATGCTTCTTCCTTTGATGAAGACGCTTTGGCAGGGTGAGATCAATTGGTTCATGAATGGGGCTAGGCACAGGGCTAAGATCTTTGTTATGATGTTTGCAATAGCGTGAATTAGGCTAATGGATCTGAAATCTGCGATGTCCTCCGCGCCATCCTTTTTGGGGATTAGGATGATTGTGGCCTTGTTTAGCAAGTTTAAGTCTGCACAGCGAGAGTTGTGTAGTGAGGTGATTGCCGCCATGAGGTCGTACTTGATTGTCTCCCAATAGGTGTTGAAGAAGATACCAATGTAGCCGTCAGGTCCCGGTGCTTTGTTTTTTTGGCATCTGTGTGATGGCACGCCGGACTTCCTCTTTTGTAAAAGGGTTGTCGAGTGAAGAGAGGTCAACCACGGGTAAATATAGCGTTGTTCAGTTTAAATCGAGCGTTCTGAGCGGCGGTTCCCACATAATACTGTCAAAATGGTCCTGCACGACTCATTGTTTGTCATTATGGGAAAAGACCCATCCGTTGTCTTGATGTAGTCTTTGTACGAAGTTCTTTCTTCTTCTTCCGTTTGCCTTTAAGTGGAAGAACCTTGTCGTTGTCAGGATTTGCGGATCGAGACTTAGACTAGTAAATTTCTTTTATGCGCGTAAGGCTTCAGATGGTTGCGTGGGAGACACGGGTTTAGACTGGTTCGGGCAAAGAAAGCCCTACGTCCAATATCGAGGATGCTCGTATTGCCCACGCGGGGTTCTGTAGTAGGGGTTACAGGTTGACGAGAGAGGGACTGGTCCCACGTCTCTTTGTGCTTGTGCTCTCAGGGACCGTAGTTGTGTGCTGTGGCTTGTGGGAGAAGAAGCCGATCCCCTCCTCCGGCCCTTGGTGTCCCCTTTTATATCGTAAGGGGGGTGGCCGGAGTTACAGCTGGGATCGGGCAAAGAGGATCGTAAAAAGTGTAAACGTAGTACGGTAAAAAATACGGCAGGAAGGGAGGAACAAGTTACTAGACGCCCGACGCCTTTGCCAGCCCCTGACGAGCGTCAGCGTGCATGCTGGAGGGGGGCGGCCGTGTGCCAACTGTCGTCGCGCCATACAGGTAGCCCCTTCGGCATTCGTAGGCGTCGGGTTATGATGAAGGCGTTTCATCGTCACCTCGGTGTCTGTTGGGGAGGACGGCGGATGCCACCGTCCTGATGATGGCTTCTGGAGAGAGGGCGTCACATCCCCGCTGCCGGGCGTGCGGGACCCAAGGGCGCGCGGGGTCCGAGGACAGGCGAGTCTTTCCTCCGCTCCGGTCGGCGCAGGCCATGAGTACCCTGCGGCGAATGGAAGGGAGCCGCCAGTGCTGTAGCTTGTACAGTATGGTCGTGCATGGGTACTTGTAGCGGGTTGCGTGAGGAGCGCGGTCATCCTTCCCCCTGCCAGGCCTGCGGCGCATTTATGACGAGGCCGACGGGGGGGACCCACAGGATTGTTATCTTGTCCACCTGGTCCACATCTGAGGGGGATGTCAGCCCTAGGGGCCCCAGCGAGTCCGCCCCCTGTGCTCGGGGTCAGACGAGGCGGAACCTTGTGGCGAGGGGTCGGGCGCCCCCGACCCCGGGGTCACAGTCGGACGAGGCGGAGCCTCGTGGAGGGAGGTCGGGCGCTCCTAACCCTAGGACCGCGGTCGGGCGAGGCGGTGCCTTGTTGGCGGGAGGTCGGATGTTCTCGACCCTGAGACCGCGGTCGGGCGAGGCGGAGTTTTGATTATGCTAGGTGGGCCCGGGCCTTCGCGTCTGCTCTTTTAGGCGGTATTCAGGAGATCGTTAATATTTCCCCCCAACAAACCTTGTGTTGGCGTCTCCTTCTTTTAGGTATGTGATCCTGGAGCATTGCTTTTTCCGAGCCCTCTCTATGACTGCCCATCCCATAAGTCGCTGTTTTAATTTTCCCCTTAGTCACGTTTCTGCCATGGATAGTGTCCTGACATCTTGTGCCTCATCGAGACGCAATATTACCTCCTGAGCCATGTGCATCTTCATTCTTGCGTTAGATAGCATTGACATGCTCCATTGCTTTAGCGCCTTCAACGTTACGTATAACTTATGGCCCAACCTGTGGAAAGGTTCCGTGTGATGTGTCGAGGATTCCAAGCCATGGAAACCACCTGTTGGAAATGGGGCAATCGTACCCAAAAGTTTTCGAATTTAAAAGGTGTAGGGCGTTTGAGGGTGACATGGTTGGTTAGTAGCAGGGGGCAGTGGTCAGAGTGGGATGATGATAGCGGGTGGAGGAGGCAATTGTCGAATTGGAGGTCCCAACTTTGGTTGCAAAACACTCTATCAAGACGAACTAGCATGGGTGTCCTTCGCTCATTGCTCCATGTGAATTTTCTATTTTGCAGGCTTATCTCCTTTAGACCGCAGTAGTTGATGGCATTTCTGAAACTATTCATTAGACTCCGGTTGAGATTCATATTGTTCTTATCTCTTGCGCGGTAGATTAAGTTGAGATCCCCTAGTATTATCCATTTTGTGTTGTCAGGTGGTTTTAGTGTCCGCATGTGTTGTAGGAAAGCTTCTTTTTCGGGTCATCTCGCCGGGTCGTATACCATGGTTAACGTGAAGGTTGTCATGCAATGTCGAATTGTTACATCTGCCGAGATGGAATATCATCCGATCATTACATTCTGAATTTGTACTGCCATGTCATTCCATAGTAGGAGGATTCCTCCTTTCGTGCCTGTCGCCGGTTTATACGCAAAACAGTTTAGTTTGTAGGCTCCCAAGAAGGTAGCCAAAGTGGAGTCGACCGATTGTAATTTCGTCTCTTGTAGGCACGCGATTTGGCACGGCATCGAATTCATCATTTCGTGTAGGGTTAGACATCGGGCTGCCGCGTTTAGGCCTCGAACATTCCACGATAAAATATCTATGTTGCCGTACGACATGATGCAGTGATTTGTCTCCTGTCTTGCATGCCGCTTAGTTCATCTGAATGTTCGTATTTGTTGGCGGCTGTACGTTCATAGTCGTTGGCAGTTGCTATTTATAGCGTTTGTTTGGCGTTGGTAGTAGGCCGTCCTGATTGCATAGTGGTTTGTAGGTTCACGGTACACATAGATGCCCGAAGGTCGAAGCCAGCAGGGCGTGCAGGTTTAAGAGCTCGAAGGTCGCAGCCAGCAGGGCTTTGGAGTACAGATGATGATAAAGACGAAACGAAAAAATACATGTAGTGCCGGTTTACGCTCGAAGTTGTTGTCGCAGCTCTATGCTGTAGCCTCCCCATTTACCTGTTGTATCTCCGCCGCGGCCGTACCTACGTGATGCATTAGTGCTTCATCTAGCATGTCCGCTCCTTCGTCATCGAGGTCAAAGATGGCCGCATGGCTGCCACGACGTTCTCCGGGAGGGGTCCACGGAACATGGAGAGGAAGTCACGTAGAATCTCATCGATGGGTGCCATCTCGTCGTTGGAGATCCCTAGCTTGCGCCATAAATTCCTTTGCGCCTTTTCGGCCGCCAGGATGGACGGTTTCTTTGCTAGCCACACACTTCTTCTTACGACCGTCATGTCGAAAGTGCATTGGTAACGTTGGCAACATTGTCTTGGTTCTTGGAGCAGTGGCGGAGAGGGAGTGCGAACTAGAGAGTTTATCTCTCTCAAGTCCTGGTCTCCGCCACCCTGCCCCTCCTGCTGGGCTTCATTGGCTGCAAAGGCCGCGATGGCCTCGCTAATCGCGGCCAGGGTGTCGAACATGGGCCTGCATGGCCGAGCCCCCACTGTGGCATCCGCCTCTTGGGCTGAAGGCAGAGCGTGGGATGGAGGGTGGGTCGCTGCAGCTCCCAGCCCCTGCTCGCCTGGGCAGGCAGTGGCCCCGAGCAGCTGATCCGCACTCACCTGGGCCGGCTCCTTCGGCCCAGGTGCGCCAGCGTGAGCCACGGCCCAGCCTAGCTGGCATAGTGACTGGGTCGTCTGGCTGCCTAGGTGGGAACGGGCTATCACCGCCAGGCTCGTCATCTTCTGGGCCGTTGGCCCATCTGCGGGTGCCCCAAGCTGCTGGTTGCCTTCACCGCCGCAGGCCGCTTCTGCTTGCTTGAGCCCGATGTACATGTCGTCCAATGCCCGTTCGACGCCTGCCACCGTCGGCGGTGGTGGTGCTGGTAGGAGAGCCGCCCGTAGGGTGCCGAAGACGTGAGGCAGCGGGATGGGCACGGACCATGCTTTTTCCCCTGAGTTGGTGTCGTCAAAGCCGAGGTGGTCGGCGAGCTAGGAAACCTTGCAAACGTGGTCGTCGGTGCCGATCTCCCTGTTGTGCTTCCTAGCGTCCAAAATAAGATGGTTAGTTGCAGCCGTCAATACCTGCTTGTGCATGCATGTCTTCAACGCATTCGCCTGGGCAAGGAACAGAGCCCGTAGCTGAGACAGAGCAAGGTTGCTCAGCCCCTGTTCACCCATGCCATGGTGTCGTCCCTGTGGAGGCGCATAGCTGCGGCGTGGCGGTGACCTTGTGCGGTCGTGATGAACAACTTCCGTGCAGCCCCAGTAGGCATCGCCGTATTTGCGCCCGTGGCCTGAGTGGTCGTAGTCACAGTGGTCGTCGTCATCGTCGTCCCCGCGGCGGGGCGGCCAGACAAAGTCATGGTTGCATGTTTGTCTAGCCGCCCGGTGCTTGGCGCGGCCCCTATCCTCCTGGCGAGCATGCCGTCCACGCCCACTTCCACCATCATCAGCATCACCCTCACTGGGAGCACCGCGCCTGGCGCCTGTGGCTGCTCCTTCCCCGTCCATGGTCACCAGGGTTCCTATCACCACCGTCATCGTGGTTCCACTATTCCGGCTCCCACGGCAGTCGAGGCAACCGAGTCAAGAATCACAACCTTGCATCCGATGGAGCACCATCAATGAGGCCATATCGCCACTCATATCGGCGTCGAATCGGAGTGATGCTCTCTGGGTTGTTGACGGCTTGCTGGAGATTGCATGCGGCCGCCGTGTAGTCCTCCAGTAGAGGCATATGTATGAAGACCTTGTAGCGAGTGCCTTGTTGCCAATATGTCGACGGAGGCTCGGCCGACACAGAGAAGGTGGAGGATTTGGTCACCGGACTATGCATGAAGGCGAGCCAGACCTTCTTTGGGATCTGCTCGGGTCCGCCGTCCACGCCCAAAGCTCAATGTGCATGGAGTCTGCCAGTTGGATGAGGTCGGTGACGATGTGCTGCAGAGCACACTTGTGGCTGATGACTCTCTCAACGATTTCGGGCGTCCATGCGTGGGACGGAATACCGTCAAGACAGAGATGTACCCTGTAAAAAATGCGGAAACTGAGGGCGTGCGTGAGGCTGTGCCACGGGCGGAGGCAGATGTCGATGCCCCCACCGGTGAAGCGTCCGTGGTGGCACGCCTCCGCCACATGGGCCGCTCTGTTGAAGTGGACAAGGTAGGGCTCCGGTTGATGTAACATGACGGCGACATCGCCGGGGCGTAGGTGAAGCTCTATGATGATGAGACCTGCAATGTCTCGAGCTCCGGCACCCGGCGGCAGGTGCAGCGCCCACAAGACGAGTGTGCAGGCCTCCCACTCCCGTGCGTCATGCTCGAGGTGGAATGAGTTGGAGACAAAGATCGTTTCCACCTCTGGCCGCGTGTGAGGGTCCCCAATGGCCATGTTGTTGGCTGTCATGTGGCTTGGTGGCGACGGTGGGGGAGGATGCGCCGATGGTGCAGACAGAGGACGAGCAGTAGGCCTGGGGCACGGTGCAACAGAGGTGTGGGGTGCTTTGGCGATGAGCATGGAGGTGCATGGACGGGCAACTGGTTTGGGGCGTGGCACATAGGAGGTGGGGTGTGGTTGAGCGACAAGCTTGGTGGCGTGGTCGCAGGTGCGAGCTCTGGGGCGGGGCGCAACAAGAGCCTGTTTTTGTGAGTAGGCGATGGAGGTTCGCGCCGCTGTTTTGCAGGTGCACTCCTTGTGGCCGAAGCGGCGGCACCGGAAGCAACGCATAGGGTCTCGGCACGAAGCAGCGCGGTGGTCTGTCGCTAGGCAAACGAAGCAGTGCCCCGCGGTCGCTCGATTGAAGGTGAGCAGAGCTTTGGTAGGTGGCTTCCTTGAAGCATTCCTGTAGCGGCGTTCACCTCACCGTCGTGTCGCAGCTTCTCGGGCGGTGCACGCAGACGCGCCCTACGGCGCATCACTGGCTGCCATTCCTGCCGCATTGGAGGTTGCTGAGCTGGTGCTCGCGTTGGATGTCGTGGCGTCGTGTCCCGCTTGGCCCCGGCCTGGCGTGCCGTTGACGCCGCTGAGTGGTGATTGCGTCATGGAGCTATCGCTTCATCGGAGTTACTGCTTCTTCCTCTGGCAGGGACACGCTGGTCTTCTCTGTAGTGCTGGACGGATGGGCCTGTGGAGGAATTGAAGGCCCCTCTTCTGACGAGCTCCGCGTAGGAAGCTCCTCTGGCAAGGTGCCGCTCCAGGGCAGCTGGCTCCGGATCCGTCGTGGGGGAGCGCAGATTAGGTGACGTGATGCGCAAATCCGGCGAATCCGGCACCCAGTCGTCGTCGAGGGGTGCCGGCCGGCTGTCTTGGGGAGGTGGTGGCGGGGAGGGGGAGAAGAACTTCTCCTAGGAGGACCGCGCGCGCGGGGTGGCCGGTGGTGGGGGGCACTGTTGCTAGGGTTGCTGGTGGGTTAGGGATATGTGGAGGAGGCGCAAAGGTGAGGGGGCCGCCGTCGTCGCCGGCGGTACGCGGGGCGGCGGCGGAGGAAGGAGGGCGTGCGGCATAGTTGGCGGATGGAAACTGGTGCAACAATAATTGTACAAAATGGAGGTGCATGAACAAGTAGGACCCCAAGTTGATGTTACTACGGGTCCAGTTGTTATCACGCTGGGACTTCAGCCTAGATCTAGATGAATGCCATATGAATGTAGTTTTCAAATGTTTTTTCTCTGGATTAATGAATTAAACACAATTGTGAGGTGAGTTGAATGCATGGTCAGCCTACGCCTAAATTGCACGCTCGTTTGTGGGCTTTTAATACGGTTTCAGACACACTGGGCCTAATGCAGGTCCCCTAAATCTATGGGCCAGGTTTTCGATTGCTCCGGACTCCAGCCCACTTGGACCAGCGAAGCCTTGAAGAAATAAGACTTTGTTCAGCTAAAAAAACGACTTTGTTGGCAGCCGTTTAGCCGGCCGCCGCCGCCATGATCTGGCACCTGCGGAGATGCATCTTTCCTCTTGTCCTTCAAACCCCACCCCGCCTCCCGGCCTCGCAAGCTACTCCGCTCTTCTTTCTCCACCGCCATCGCGCTATCTCCAGCGCCGCATCCACCATCTCCCCCAAACCCTTCGTCGTCGAGGACTATCTCGTCGCCACCTGCGGCCTCTCCCGAGCCCAGGCCCTCAAGGCGTCCAAGAAGATCTCCCACCTCAAGTCCCCCTCCAAGCCCGACGCCGTCCTCGCCTTCCTCGCCGGCCTCGGCATCCCCCGCGCCGACGTCGCGAGACTCGTTGCCGGCGCCCCGCGGTTCCTCTGCGCCAGAGTGGAGAGGACCCTCGCTCCTCGCGTCGCCGAGCTCGGAGGCCTCGGCCTGTCGCATCCCCAGCTCGCGCGCATCATCCCCTACTTCTATACCTCGCGCTGCAGCTCCCTGCGCCGCACAGTGGGTTTCTGGCTTGAGGTCTTTGGCTCCTTCAATAAGCTCCTGCAGGCCCTCAGGATGAACCGCGGTATCCTCAGTGTTGACATCGAGGGTGTGGCCAAGCCCAACTTGGCCTTCCTCCAGCAATGTGGGATAGGTGCCTGTGAAATTCCCGGTATGAATTTGTACTCCAGCCGGCTGTTCATTATGAACCCCAAGTCTCTCCAGGAAGCCGCCGAGTGGGTGGAGGAGTTAGGCCTGAAGCGGGGATCGCGGATGTTCCGCCGTGCACTTGCTTTGGTTGCTTTTATGAGCAAGGAGGATGTCACTAGGAAATTAGAACTGTTTCAGAAGTTTGGCTTTTCACAGGATCAAGTGCTAGTAATCGTGAGGAAGGCGCCACTTGTTCTGCCCTTAACTGAGGAAAAGATTCGGCGAGTTATGCATTTCTTGATGAGGGACATCGGTCTGGAGGCACCGTACATTGTGCAAAGGCCAGCGCTGTTTATGTATAGCCTTGAGCGCCGGTTGTTGCCCCGGCATTGGCTGCTCAAGGTTCTGAGAGAGAAGGGATTGCTGAATGTTGCTGTTGACTACTACTACACAGCCAAGTTGGCTGAGAGGATTTTTTTGCAGAAGTTTATGCATCCCTTTAAGGACCGCGTCCCAGGCCTCGCTGATGATTATGCTTCCAGATGTTCTGGGAAGGCTCCAAGTGGGGCTGCTTTGCAGGAAATCTGAACTGCGTGATGCTAAGTTGCTAAGTTTGTTCTGGGAAGGTACAAATTCGTTAGTGCACTGGAAGGAAGAACATCAAGGTTCATTGTTCCGTTAATATGTGCTGTCAAAGTGTCAATCATTCTGGTTTCTATTGGTAAACATGTATAATATAGTGATATGCCCTATCAGACATCATCATTTGGCGCCTGATATGACTCTAGCTACATGCTTGTGATCTATTGTTTTATTTGAATCAGACATTCAGTTATGGAAGTAGCAAAAAGTTAGTGAGTACAAGATAAATAGCTCATTTTCTGTATGTGATCCTGCTGTTTTTCCTCAAATAATGACAGTGATGTTTTCAGCCATTTCTAGGTTTCTTCTTATTTAAGTACTTATATCTGTTGACTTCTCAAAGGTTCAAAATGTCTTGTGCATTTATGGGTCTAATTGCATCCGCCCCAGCTGCTACATTTTAGGGGAGTTTTTCGGCAATGAAAATTGTTAAAGCTTATTTGCACAGTTATACAGGCACTCAGTTTGTGAGTGGTGGGTTTACTTCCAATGTAGAATAAGAAGAAATCAGATTAGTTATAAACGATTTATAAGTAGGGTATTCTCCTTTATTCGATCATTCTATGATTTTGCTGAAATTTTATAAGTCCTTTGTTTTCTGTTTTGTTGGTATTGTGGCCAGATGTTGTATTTTGTCGATGCTATCCATCTTTCATCTAAAATTTGGTCCTCTGTCCTCCCTTTAGTCACTTCTGTTTGAAAGTGTTTTTTCCGTGGGAGAACCCTGTTTTTTATGATATTGTGGCTTCAATCGATTGATTTGTATTATTTGGGAGGAATACTCAATTCTGTCCTAGCTTTTGTCTCTTTGAATTGTGGAATACCTATGTAAAAATCTATGAACAGGTACAGAAATCTGAGGTTGTATACATGATCCCAGTCACTAACGCAACAGATGGGGAGTAAATGAGTATGGAAATGCATGTAGGAACGTTGATTGCCATGGTTCCAGCTGTTACTCTTGTAAAAGACTTAAGCGAATATGAGTGTTATCCGAATGTAGGCTTCATATGAGGAGAAGCTTGGCAGAAGACCGTTGTAGTGTAGTACATTCATGCCCACTGGCATCTAGGGGTAAACCTGTAACCTCCACAACTTTTTTCAGTTTTTTCTTTCTTTCCATTTTAGATCAACTGGAAGCGTCTATTTATGTTTAGAAATAACTGAGGTTTTTTTTTCAAAAGAATACTAGGATTCTATTAAATCGATGGAGCTGATTTTTTTAAATGGAACTCAAGCTTATTTGATCAACTCAAACGCGGTTTTTTTTAAAAAAAAACATAAGCACAAATGTGATCAACAACTGACAAATCCGAACTAGGCCTTGCATGGGACGGCGTTGTGAGCCCATAATATAAATTCGGACGTTTCAATCCAAATGGGCCTAGGGCACTATAGGCCCGTTATATATGTGGGCCGTATTTTGTATTCCTATTCCATTCGGTCCGCTTGAACCGTCGATGAACCATTCAAAAGCGTAAACTTCATCTGGTTCGCAAGCTCCAAACACGTCTCTCTCTCTCTCTCTCTCTCTCTCTCTCTCTCTCTCTCTCTCTATATATATATATATATATATATATATATATATATATATATATATATATATACCATGCTCCCACTATAGTGAAACAATATTTTCATACTCTTTCTTCCCAAAAAAGGGCGCCCGCCCAATATATATCGCTGGTCGATATGTTGGTTTGCTTTGCTTGCTTGAACCAGAAAATTCGGTAAATTCAACCACGTTTGCATGGTTGAATTTTCTAGTAAAAAAATCACATGGCATGCTAGAAATAATAGCTTAAGTTATTACTACCTCCGTCCCAAATTACTATTCGTTTTGGCTTTTCTAGATACATAATTTTTTATATGCACCTAGTTATATATTTATATCTAAATACATAGCAAAAGTGATGTATCTAGGAAAGCCATGCACCTAGTTATATATGTATGTCTAAATACATAGCAAAAGTGATGTATCTAAGAAAGCTAAAACGAATAGTAATCTGAAACGGAGGGAGTAGAAGCCAGCACCCATAGGCCATAGCTGTTGGTGTATGTGTGTATTATGGTCCAATAAGGCCCATGTATGCTATATAGCTACCCACTAGGGTTAGCCCAATAGATAAGATTTACACTCTAATATGGTATCAGCCTAGGTTAGGGTTTACCTGGTGCCTGGCCGCCGCCGCCGGCCGGCGCCATGGCCGGCGACCCCCTTCCCCCTCCCCTCTCCTCCTTCCCCTCTCTTCCTCCCTCGTGGGCGCAGGTCGCCTCCTCGGGCTGGCCTCCTGCGGCCGCGACACTGGCTGCCGTCGAGGCGGGCCACGCCGCCGCCGCCGCCGACGGGGCTGTGGACGGCGCGGATCCCGCCGCCGCTGCGGCTCGCCGTGCGGGCGCGGGCGGGCGGGCGGGCGGGGATCCCGCCGAGGTGGATCCCGCCGCCGCCGCCGCCGCCGCCACAGCTCTCCGCGCGGGCGCCGGCAGGCGTGCGGGCGGGGATCCCGCCGCCGCCGCCGCCCTCCACCAGGACGCGGGTGTTCTTCTGCCGGGTGGGCATGCTCCTACTAGTGCCCCTGGTGATGTCCCCACGGGCGTAAGGGGGAGGGCATGCTCGCCTCCCTTTCCCCGCACCGCCTCCTCTGCCACCTCTGCCCCTACACGCCGGAGGAACTCCCGAGGTAACTCTCACTGCGGCCCTCGTCGCTGCCCGGGCTGCTGCTGCCGAGGGACAGGCTCGCCTGCGCGCGGCAGCCCTGGCCTGGGAGCGGGAGCGGGATGCGGCCGACGTCTTGGCCCGTCAGATCGCCGAGGCGGAGCAGCTCCTCGCCCACCCGATGTCCCACGACAGCACTGCCACCTCCTCCGGCTCCGGTGCTCCCCGTCCGCCTGTGGTGGCCTGGACCGATCCGGCCGATCCACTCGTCGCGCAGCTACACTACCAGGCCGGGGGTGTTCAGAACATCAAGAGCTTGGTCCCCGTCGTCCTCGACCCTGAGTCGCCCTCCTACGCCCGCTGGCGGGACATGGTGCTGCTCATTCTCCGCCGCTACGCCCTCGACGACCATGTCCTCACCGACACCTTCCCTACGGCCCGGACAGCTACGTGGGTTCGCCTCGACAGCATCGTCATGTCGTGGATCCTGGGGACCATCTCCCTCGACCTCCACGATCTCGTCCGCGGCACCCCCAACACCACCGCCCGCCGGGCCTGGCTGGCACTCGAGGGCCAGTTCCTGGGCAACGCCGAAGCCCGGGCCCTTCGTCTCGATGCGAGCTTCCGCACCTTCGTCCAGGGCGACCTCTCCGTTGGCGAGTTCTGCCGGAAGATGAAGACCATGGCGGACTCCCTCGGGGACCTTGGCTGGGCCGTGGAGGACCGGATCTTGGTTCTCAACGTTCTTCGCGGCCTCAACGAGCGCTACGCCCACCTCCGCACCTGGATCACCCGGCAGCGGCCCTTCCCCACCATCCTGCAGGTCCGTGATGATCTTGTCATGGAGGAGCTTACTCAGGGCATCCAGCCTGGGTCCCTTCCTGCGCCGGGCTCCGCGTCTACCTCGACCGCTCTTGCTGTGACTCCACCGCCACGACCCTCCGCTTCGCCACCGTCGTCCCTTCTTGGTCCTCCTCCTCCTGGGCCGAGCGGGGGTGGGGGGGGGGCCGTGGCGGCCGCCGTCGCCGCGGTGGGGGGCGTGGTGGGGGGCGCGGTGCGGGCACACCGGCGCCTCCACGGGGCTCTCCCTGGCCGTCCTTTGCCAACCCATGGTCAGGGCGCATCTCTATGTGGCCCTTCCAGGCCACCGGAGGCGAGCCTTGTCCACCGACCGCCATGCTCGCTGGCGCTGTCCCGGCTGCTCCGTTTGCGTCGCCGTGGGCTCCACCTCCCGGGGCCTCGCCTGGGCCTGTCGGGTGGGACCCGACAGCCTTGGCACGCTCCTTCGTCACCATGGCCCTGACTCCTCCAGTCGGTCAGGACTGGATCGCCGACTCGGGTGCCACTTTCCATACTACACCCGACCCTGGTATACTCTCTTCCGTTCACCCTCCTTCTTCCTCCCACCCTTCGTCCATCATGGTCGCAAATGGCTCTTGTCTTCCTGCCACCTCCGTGGGTACCGCTCACACTCCCGGTTCTTTTCGGGTTTCTGATGTTCTTGTTGCTCCCTCCATGGTTCACAACCTTCTTTCTATTCGCCGTTTTACCACTGACCATTCATGTTCTGTTGAATTTGACTCCTCTGGTCTTACTGTGAAGGATTTGGCTACCCGGCGACCTCTTCTTCGATGTGACAGCACCGGGCCCCTTTACTCCCTCCGATTTCCTGCGTCCACTTCTTCCGCTTCGCCCTCCGCTTCTTCAGCTGCTTTTGCCGCCACAGCTTCTTCCACTACATGGCACCGGCGTCTTGGTCATCCTGGCCGTGCTGTCCTAACACAGCTTAGTCGTAGTTCCGACATACCATGTACTCGGGCTCATGATGAGCACCTGTGTCAGGCGTGCCAACTGGGCCGTCATGTTCGACTTCATTTTCCTACCTCCTCTTCACATGCGACCCATGTGTTTGATCTTGTACATTGCGATCTATGGACATCGCCTGTTCTGAGCATTTCTGGCTATAAGTACTATCTTGTTGTGGTTGATGATTTCTCTCATTATTCTTGGACTTTTCCCTTGCGTGCCAAGTCTGATACTTTCCCCACGCTTCTCCACTTCTTCGCTTGGGTGTCCACTCAGTTCGGTCTCACCATCAAGGCCGTCCAAAGTGACAACGGCCGCGAGTTTGATAACACCACCTCCCGTGCCTTCTTCCTCTCTCACGGCGTGCACCTACGCATATCATGTCCCTATACCTCCTCCCAGAACGGTAAGGCTGAACGCATGATTCGTACCACGAACGACACCATGCGCTCTCTTCTGTTCCAGTCTTCTCTCCCTGCCCCCTTCTGGGCTGAGAGTCTTCACACCTCCACCTATCTCCTTAACCGACTACCTTCCGTTGCCTGCCCCGCTTCCACTCCACACCACGCTCTCTTCGGTACCTCCCCCCGCTACGATCACCTTCGGGTCTTCGGGTGTGCGTGTTATCCTAACACCGCTGCCACCGCTCCTCATAAGCTGGCTCCCCGTTCGACTCAGTGCGTCTTCCTCGGGTACTCCCCGGATCACAAGGGGTACCGTTGCTTTGACCTCTCCTCTCGGCGGGTCCTCATCTCTCGCCACGTGGTGTTTGACGAGTCCGTCTTCCCTTACTCCACCACCTCCCCACCTCCTTCCACCTCCGACCCTGATCTCTCCTCCCTGTTTCCCACTGACCCGGTGGACCAGCCACCACTACCGTTGTGTCCTGCAGGTACTGCTCCGCCGTGGTTCTCCTCGGGCTCGACGTCCACCGGTGCTGTCCCTGACCCTGCGCCCAGCGCGGGTCCGACGGTGCCGGCCTCTGGTGCTGCTTCTACCCCTTCGCCCTGCGCGGGACCGGTGGCACCGCCCGCAGCACCTGCTGTCCGGTTTGCGCAGCCCGTGCGCGTCTACCAGCGCCGGGCGCGGCCGGCTCCCCTGGACCTGCAGCCGGCCACGCCACCGCCGTCGCCGCCTCAGTCATCGCCGGTGGACTCGTCTCCGCCAGCGACGCCTACACCACCACCACCTCCGCCGGCCCCGACTGCCCGTGTCGCGCCGTCGGTGTACCATCCGTCTCTCCTACACCGGCACCCGCGTCACGTTAACCCTATGGTGACGCGACTTGCGGCTGGTACCCTGCAGCCCCGGGCTCTTTCAGCGATGCCCGGCGTGCCGCAGGTTTCTCCTGTACCCTCCTCCGTCCGCGGCGCCCTGTCGGATCCTCACTAGCGCCGCGCGATGGAAGAGGAGTACGCGGCACTCCTCGCCAACCAGACTTGGGATCTGGTGCCCCGTCCGCCTGGCTCCAACGTCGTCACCGGCAAGTGGATCTGGACACACAAGCGGCGGGCTGATGGTACCCTCGAGCGGTACAAGGCTCGCTGGGTTCTCCGGGGTTTCACTCAGCGCCCTGGTGTCGACTACGACGAGACGTTCAGTCCGGTGGTCAAGCCAGCTACTGTCCGGACTGTTCTCTCACTGGCTCTCTCCCGCTCCTGGCTAGTGCATCAGCTCGACGTCAAGAACGTCTTCCTGCACGGTACTCTGACTGAGACTGTTTACTGCAACCAGCCAGCGGGGTTTGTTGACTCTTCTCGGCCTACTATGGTCTGCCGGCTCAACAAGTCACTTTATGGCCTCAAGTAGGCCCCTCGAGCTTGGTATTCGCGGTTTGCTGCCTACCTACTGACGCTGGGGTTTGTGGAGGCCAAGTCCGATACTTCACTGTTTATCTATCACCATGGTGCTGAGACTGCTTATCTGCTGCTCTATGTTGATGACATTGTCCTCACTGCCTCCAGTCCGTCCCTCCTACGGCGGATCATCACCTCACTTCAGCAGGAGTTTGCTATGAAGGATCTGGGTGTGCTCCATCACTTTCTTGGGGTCACCGTCGAGCCTCGTCCGGCTGGCCTCTTTCTTCACCAGCGGCAGTATACTCTTGATATCCTGGAGCGAGCTGGGATGACTGACTGCAAGCCCTGCTCCACTCCAGTTGACACTCAAGCCAAGTTGTCAGAGGCCGACGGCACTCCTGTGACAGATGCTACTGCGTACCGGAGTCTAGCTGGGACCCTTCAATACCTCACTTTCACCAGGCCGGATATCACTTATGCGGTTCAGCAGATTTGTCTCCACATGCATGATCCCAGGGAGCCCCATCTCACTGCTCTCAAGCGCCTACTCCGTTACCTCCGGGGCTCTGTGGACTACGGCCTCCTCCTTCACAGGTCTCCCTCCACTGAGCTCGTTGTCTACACCGACGCTGACTGGGCCGGGTGTCCGGACACTCGGCGCTCTACCTCTGGCTACGCCGTCTTTTTGGGCGGCAACCTGGTGTCCTGGTCGTCCAAGTGTCAGCCGGTGGTCTCCCGCTCCAGTGCCGAGGCGGAGTACCGCGCTGTCGCTAACGGCGTGGCCGAGGCATCATGGCTTCGGCAGCTCCTTGCTGAGCTCCACACCCCTTCTTCCCGGAGCACTCTTGTCTACTGCGACAACGTCAGTGCGGTGTACCTCTCCACCAACCCTGTTCAGCACCAGCGGACCAAGCATGTGGAGATTGACCTTCACTTCGTCCGGGATCGGGTCGCCATCGGCGATGTTCGGGTCCTCCACGTCCCGACCACCTCTCAGTTTGCTGACATCTTCACCAAGGGCCTCCCGTCACCTGCCTTCACCGAGTTTCGCTCCAGCCTCAACATCACCTGTGGCTAGTTGCGTCTGTGGGGGGGCTTGTGTGTGTGCCTTTCTTTTCATATCCAGTCTGCAACTCCGCTGCGTCGGTAGTTCAGACTGCGGGGGAGTGTTGGTGTATGTGTGTATTATGGCCCAATAAGGCCCATGTATGACTGCTATATAGCTACCCACTAGGGTTAGCCCAATAGATAAGATTTACACTCTAATAATAGCCAGTCTTTGTGAGCGTCACAAGAACACTGGAAGCAGTATAGGGCAGAGAAACATCAAAATGTTAGTACTACTAAGAAGCAATATCAAAATCTGGAAGAATGTTTTAACCCATCAACTCATCATGATATGTTCAGGTGTGGTAATGCTGCATGCTTGGATTGGATGCCAGCCATCTCACAGAATGAAATAAGGGTCCCAAGAAGAAACTGATCGAACAAAGAAAAAAAAACTGTGCAGAAGTAAACTAATGCAGTCATGTAAATCCTAAAAAGAATGATAAATAAAGATTTCAGGCAACACAGGATAAACACTGAACTTTTGGTGTACGCCATGAATTAGAAGGAAAAAAAACAATTATAAAGTTAACACAATTAGGCAGTTCCTTTATGATAACCATAAGTTGCTTGGCATACGCAAAGACAAGCAATCCTAGGAACAAAAGTAGTAATAATAAGAAAGAGAGGATGTGCCTTATCAAAATAAACAAAACCATCAACAGTTTATTATTAACGCAAAGTGATTCAATGAAAGACACAAGACCTAAATGATAAATGCAGCAATAGCATCAACATAATACAACATCCAGACAGCCTATAGAACAAGAGCAGATGACTTTGTATAAATTTCAAGTAAAATAGTATGATACTATGATCATCAAACAAAGGTAAATACATTACTTATGATTCATTTCAGACTTCTCGAACTGCAGAGGATGAAATTGCAGCATGATCAATTTCTTCTTTTTGTGCATAGCAAGCAAAGTGATCGATCATGAACTGATTGGCAATTGAATCTTCAAATATACTTCCACAATTTTAATGACCGACAAGCATATCTCTACTGCAGCAGCTGAGTCAGAACCAAGTAGGCTGGTGGGCGCACAAGATTTAGGTCTAAATTCTCCACGTAGCTTGCCACTTATGCCTTCGAGAAGTCAACATCAACTTTCTTATACAAGAATGCATCTGAAAAAAGCAGGATCACATGCTCACAGAAAGCAAGCTGCTAGTTTGTTATACTCCATAATCTGTTCCGGCATTCATTACTAACCAAATAATAATACTAATTTGACCACAAGCATGTAGCTTGAACGTTAAGAGTGATACGGAGAACCAAATAGCATGTCAATATCAATATGTGTCCCCATAGAAAATTGGAAAGATTACTGGAATCAGTTGAGGTAATGGCCTCTGCAACAATCAACTTGTACTTTTCGGGAACAAGATTTACCCTCATCCAGTTAACACTCCTTTACAAGCAGCCCACTCATACTGGAATGTCCAGAGCCATAATCTTCAGCAAGGCTTGGGACAATGTCCTTATATGGAGTCACAAACTTTTCCACGAAAGTCTTCTCACCCATTGCTGCTGTATAGTAATTTAACTCAAGATTCCGCAAACGCTTTGCCCTGAGAACATTGAGCAGACGATGGCGGGGCAATAACCGTCGCTCAAGGCTATACATGATCAGTGCCGGCCTTTGTGCAATGTACTGTAACTCAAGGCCAACATCCCTCATCCAGAAATCTACAACTCTCCGAATCCTGTCCTCACTTGCACCCAAGACAAGTGGCGCTTTCCTCACAATCTTCGACACATGGTGTTGTGAAAACCCAAGCGTCTTTAAGACCCCTATTTTCTTAGCAACATCCTGTTTGCTCATGAAAGCGACTAAACAAAGTGCATGGCGGAACATTGGTGAGTTCCGCTTAATGCCTAACTCCTCCACTCGCTTAGCAGCTTCACGGAGACAATCGGGCTTCATAGTGAGCAGTCGGCTGGAGTACACATTCGCACCAGCAATTTCACAAGCACTTACCCCACACTGCTGGAGAAAGTCGAGGTTGGGCTTGGCCACATTCTCGAAGTCGACACTGAAGATACCGGCATTGTTCCTGAGGCCTCCGAGCAACTTATCGAAGGAGCCAAAGACCGGAAGCCAGAAATTAACCGTCCGGCTGAGGGAGCACCTGCGGAAGGAATAAATGGCGACCGGGATGAAGCGCGCGATCTCAGAGCGCGACAGACCGAGGTCGCTGAGCTCCGCGACGCGGGGAGCGAGGGTCCTCTCCACTCTGGCGCAGAGGAACCGCGGGTCGCCGGCAACGAGTCTCGCGACGTCGGCGCGGGGGATGCCGAGGCCGGCGAGGAAGGCGAGGACGGCGTCGGGCTTGGAGGGGGACTTGAGGTGGGAGATCTTCTTGGACGCCTTGAGGGCCTGGGCTCGGGAGAGGCCGCAGGTGGCGACGAGATAGTCCTCGACGACGAAGGGTTTGGGGGAGATGGTGGATGCGGTGGTGGAGAGGTAGCTGCGGAGAGAGACGAGGGGAGAGGAGATGTGGGGGCCGGGGGCGCGGGATAGGGAGTGGAGGACAAGAGGGAAGATGCGCTGCCGGAGTTGGCGGATCATGGCACCTGCGGCGGCGGCAGCGGCGGCGGCAGCGGAGGGGGAAACGGCGGCCGACGGTATCGGCTTTACACTTTCCAGGGTTCAAGTGGACCGGTGGCCGAAGCAGACGAAGATTTGGCCCATTTCATTAGCGGGCCTGTACGCCAACATTCTACTGGGGTGTGTGCTCTCTTGCCGCTTCAGCTCTTCTTCGTTCGTGGTGGTAGCAGACGGTGGAAAGGGCTGGTCGGCTCTAGCTCTTCTCGCCGAACCGCCTCCTCCTCCCCTCAAATCGGCGAGGACCGCCGCGTCGCCGCCGCCGCCGCCATCATGCTCCGCCTCCAAAATCACCTCCTCCGTTTCCTCCGCGTCGCCTCCCCGCTACCCTCCCCAATCCACCCCCGCGCCCGTCTCCTCCTCTCCACCTCCACTGCCCCCGCGCCCTTCTCCCTCGAGGATTACCTCGTCGCCGCCTGCCGCCTTACCCCAGCCCAAGCCCGCAAGGCGTCCAAGCAGGCGTTCTGCAAGGCATCCAAGCTCGCGGGGAAACCATTCGAGGAGTTTTCCTGCTCCCGCCTCAACTCTGCATCCAACCCGGACGCCGTCCTCGCCCTGCTCTCCGGCTTTGGCCTCTCCCGCGCCGACATCGCCGCCATCGTCGCAGCCGACCCACTGATCCTCCGATGCCGTGTGGAGAAAATCGGCCCCCGCATCCTAGCTCTCCGCGACCACGCCGGTCTGTCCACTCCCCAGGTCGCTCGCTTCCTCCTGGTCGGCTCCCGCGGTCTACGCAGCGTCAACGTCGCCACCCATGTCGAGTTCTTGATCTCCTTCTACGGCTCGTTTGAGCGGCTCCTGGTGGTCGTAAAGAGGAACATCAACCTTCTAAGTTCGAGCCTTGAGAGGGTGATCGAGCCTAACATAGCGTTGCTTCATCAGTGCGGTCTAAGTGTTCGAGACATTGCCCAGCTGTGTTCAAACGTCCCGAGGTTGCTTTCGTTCAACCAGGAGCGCGTGAAGGAGTTTTTGCTGCGGGCAGAAGAACTTGGGGTGCCTCGCACTTCGCGGATGTTCAAGTATGCGGTGGCGGTGGTCGTGAGTAATTCTAGAGAGAAGGTTGCTGCCAGGCTTGACTTTTTGAAGAGGACGCTTGATTGTTCCAAGGTCTCCATTGCAGTGTCCAGGTTGCCATTAATTTTAGGATTTTCCCCAGAGATTCTTCTCCGCAAGATTGAGTTCCTGATCAATGAGGTTAGGCTGGAACCACGGTACATTGTTGAAAGGCCCTACCTGTTTGCATTAAGCCTGGAGAAGCGTATGATACCCCGGCATACTGTCATGAAGGTCCTGCAGGAAAAGGGATTGCTAAATAGCAACAAGGACTTTTATTCCTTATGCAAAATTCCAGAGAAGACTTTCAAATTGAAGTTCATCGACTGTCACAAGGACTCTGTTCCTGGGCTTGCAGAGATTTATGCTGCAGCTAGCGTGCAGGTTAGGCGTTGAACATTAACACCATGAAGTATTTAAGATTCATTTTATCGTTCAGGTGGATGGTAGAATTGCAACTCATTCTCGTTTGGGTCTGTCCATGGAACAGGCATCCTCGATTTTTTTAGTTTCAGCAATAGAACTACTACTTATTACTGCTCGCTGTACAAATTTGAGTTTTGGCTATCTATGATGGAACTTGTTTGACTTGTTCTGGACCGTTACTTTATGTGTGTGCTAGTCATTTCTGCCTAGAAATGGCCAAGGATTATCCTTCTGCGGATGGGTCCTAGTTAAAGCAACGGGATATAGATAGTATTTAGGGCATGTTTGGATCTCTCACCAGCTGCTTGCCTGGCCTGGCCTGGCAAGAAATCATCATGGTCCTGTCGTTTGGTTGCTTTGCTACCTGCCTTGATGCCTGTGATTTCCAGGTTTTACAATGCAAGCTCAAGCGAGCCAGATTGCCTCTTGTTTCCCCTTCTTTCTGATCGTGTTTGATCGGTATGTTTGTATCCAACTGATGTGGACATAACTCACACTAGTCACTGATACGTCTTTGAGGCTTGCTATTTAATGTCTAGTTGAATGGGCTACTCTACATAGAAGAGTTCTCTAGGAAACACTTGTGAAAAACCAGTGTCGTTAATTAGGATTAATGCTTCTACTTGCTCTCCTTTTGTGTCTGCCATGGGCCTCATCTCAGAAACCAAAGACGATTGTCTGTTTGACCTGAAGGGCATGGGGTAATAGGTTCAAATTGAAGGTCATCGACTGTCATGAGGACTCTGTTCCTGTCCTTGAAGATACTTATGTCACAAAACGTGCTGGTGTTGTGCCCTCTAGAGTCTAATTTGGATATACCATTTTGTATTTTAGGTGGATAGTGGAACTGCAACAGGTTCATTAGCAGTTGTCCATGGGGCAGGCTTTATCAATTCTGGTTTCTGCAATAGAACCACTAGTGATCTGCGACTGCAATGTCCAAGTTCAAACTCTGGTTATCTATGATGGAGCTGGTTTGACTTGTTCTGGTGCCTTACTGCACGTGTTTGTTAGTCGCTTCTTTTGACTAGCACATGGCTGAAGATTACCCCTCACTTAGTTGTTCTACTGCAGATAGGTCTTTGTTGTAGCACTAAAGCTTGAAATTTGGCAGTAAGTCTTTTCATTTTACTTAACCATGTTTGTTTGCTATGTGTTATGTCAATTGATGTTTTACTTAGGCACTTGGCTCCCACTAGCTGATGGAATTATTTTTATATATGCTGATGTTTGCATTCTACTTCACTGAGGCTGAATTAGTGCTTTCAGGTTGTGGCCTAAATTACTACTGAGAAGAGACTCCAACGATTTTATAAAGCCGCAGTTGTAAGGGCTGACATAGCATTCTTGATTCTAAGAAATTTTTTGGTACTATGGACCTCCGCTCATGTACCTAAGATGGTTGTCTGAGATACTAACAGCTGAAAATAGATGGCAAGTAGTAATGGAGAATACTTCCCTTGACAGAGTACTAATTTGTTGCTCTTTCATTTTTCATGTAATATTATAGAGAGAATATGTCCCATTTATAGGGCGATCTTGACTTGGCCACCTAAGATTATGGAAATTGATCTCTCATATACACAGAACATATCTCTTCTGGAAATATACCATTCAGATAAGGAAACCAATTGTCCTTAAATCTATGTATCAAACTTGTTTATTAGCATTTTGGTTAGTTCTATGATTTTAAGAATGAATTTCTCTCACAATATTTCTACTCTTTTAGCCTGTGGGTGATGGATAACAAGCATGATGCATGGTGGTTTATAATGGTTCTCTTGGTATATGTCATATACTATGCATTCTGGTTGAGTTATTCTAGATCCTTACTGCACGAGTGTACTAGTTAGTCACTTCTGCTCCTAGAACATGGCTGAAGATTATCCTCAAGTTAGCTAGTCCATGTTATAGTACTTAAGCTACTAGGAATTTTTCAGTATTTGCCTCCCCTTTTGTCTTACCTTTCTTGTTCAGTATGTTTTTGCATCTCAGAGTGACTGATACTTCAATGAGGCTTCCCCAATTTTGTATTTAGCTGAATGGATTACTTTTATGTCTACTCCGCTTTATATTGTACCTTACTTTATTGATGGTTAACTAGGTAATGGAAATCACTGCCAAGAAGGAACTCCCTATGACACACTTGCGTTAAACTATTTGTAAGAACTGCAGAATGTTCATGCTTTTTTTTTTCTGGACTGTTTTGATGCTTAGGACCTTAGCCTTCTCAACAGAGATGTTTGTCTATTTGGCCTGAAGGGGATAGTAAACAACACAACTGACTGCTTGTGTCCTGCTACGACTGCTAGCTACATGATTGAATCATCATATGTGGTTTGAGTTATGAATTGCAACATGATAATAGATTGGTTTGCTGTATGCAAATCGTGCTGCTTTCATCTTGCACAATCCAGCAGCTTTTGTTTCATATAACAAATTATGTATTGCCTTCGATCAATATCTAATACTCCCTCCAATCACAGATGTAAGCAATTTAGGGCTTTGACATGGTCTATAAGGTGACATTTTGACAATCAATATCTATAGAAATATATTATTCCATATAGGAAAGGTTTTCTATTATGAAATTACTTTTCCTAATGAATCTAATGGTACAAGCGTTATGTTGTAGAATTGGTTGATTTTTGATATCCATGGTCAAAGTTAAAATGAGTTTGATTTAGAATGAACCCTTTTTTTTTTGGGGGGGGGGGGGGGGGGGGGGGGGAGGGGGGATGTTAATTTACAATGTAAAACTGACTTCACTAGATTTGTAAAAAAATTTACCTTCGTAATTATATAAAACTATTTCCATTATAGATAATATATTTTTGTAGACAAAGCTAGTCAAAATGTTATATTGTAGACTGTGTTGTCCTAATATATTTCTGATTGGAGAAAATAATTAAAACATAATTTGTAGAATATTAATAGTATTTCTTACAAAAAGAAATTAAATAAAACGGTACTTATTCCGCATGTGTTTCGCGTTCAAAAGATGCAAAACATTGCCAAGTTGCCTTTCGAGTTAACAAAAAGGTGGGAAATAGCTTGAAAAAAATAGTAAACGAAATATGGTACTTACTGCATTTACATTATAGCAGGAAAATATGAAGTGAAAATGATACTCTGCTGCATTTATAAATAATCAGCAAAAAGAAGGGTACTATACGTGATAATGTCATACTACAACTATTCAAATGTAAATTCACGCCAAGCAAGGCAAGGTGCAGCCATACCATTTGCAGTATTTTCTCTTTTGATTTCTTCATAATATAAATTTCTGACAGTAATCAATATAGATTCATGCATAAATTAGAATCTCCAGCTTCGAGAGGTGAGAAAAGGGGGCCCGGAAAAAAAAACAGAGAGGTGAGAAAAGGGCAGGTTGCGGCATGTCCCTCTCACGCGGACGGACCCGCCCCCTTCCCTCAAACCGGCGACGACCGCCGAGGCGCCGCCCCTCCGCCGCCGCCGTCATGCTCCGCTCCAAAATCACCTCCTCGGCTTCCTCCGCGTCGCCTCCCCGCTACCCTCCCCAATCCACCCCCGCGCCCGTCTCTTCCTCTCCACCTCCACCGCCCCCGCGCCCTTCTCCCTCGAGGATTACCTCGTCGCCGCCTGCGGCCTCGCCCCAGCCCAAGCCCGCAAGGCGTCCAAGAAGGCGTACTGCGAGGCATCCAAGCACGCGGGGAAGCCATTCGAGGAGTTTTCCTACTCCCGCCTCAACTCCGCCTCCAACCCGGACGCCTTCCTCGCCCTGCTCACCGGCTTAGGCCTCTCCCGCGCCGACATCGCCGCCGTCGTCGTCGCCGACCCACTTATCCTCCGATCCCGTGTGGAGAAAATCCGCCCCCGCCTCATCGCCCTCCGCGACCGCGTCGGCCTGTCCACTCCCGAGATTGTTCGCTTCCTCCTGGTCGGCTCCCGCATTCTACGCTACGTCAACATCGCTGCCCATGTTGAGTTCTTGATCTCCGTCTACGGCTCGTTTGAGCGGCTCCTAGTGGTCTTAAAGAGGAACACCAACCTCCTAAAGATGAGCCTTGAGAGGGTTATAGAGCCTAACATAGCGTTGCTTCATCAGCGCGGTCTAAGTGCTCGAGACATTGCCCAGCTGTGTTCAAACGCCCCGCGGTTGCTTTCGTACAGCCCGGAGCGCGTGAAGGAGTTTTTGCTTCGCGCGGAAGAACTTGGGGGTGCCCCGCAGCTCGCGAATGTTCTGGCAGGCGGTGAGTGTCGTCGCACATGACACCAAGGAGAAGGTCGCTGCCAGGCTCGAATTTCTGAAGAGTACTCTTGGTTGCTACGAGAGTGAAGTTGCCACTGCAGTGTCCAAGATGCCAAGCATTCTAGGAATATCTGAGGAGTGCCTTCACCGTAAGATTCAGTTCTTGGTCAATGAGGTTGGACTGGGGCCTCAGTACATTCTGCAAAGGCCTGCCCTATTCGCATTCAGCCTGGAGAAGCGGCTAGTGCCCCGACATTGTGTCATGAAGGTCCTGCTGGCTAAGGGATTGCTGGATAGCAAACGGAGTTTTTACACATTAGCTCAATATGGAGAGGAGACTTTCAAATTCAGGTTCATTGACAGTCACCAGGATTCTGTTCCTGGGCTTGCAGATGCTTATGCTACAGCTCATGCTGGTAGCGTGCCGGTCAGACATAAAACATTAACGCCCTGAAGTATTTAAGATTCATTTTACTGTTCAGGTGGATGGTAGAATTGCAACTCACTCTCTTTAGGGTCTGTCTATGGTACAGGCATCCTCAATTTTTTTGGTTTCAGCAATAGAACTACTACTTATCACTGCTCGCTGTACAAATTTGAGTTGTGGTTATCTATGATGGAACTTGTTTGGCTTATTCTGGACCATTGCTTTATGTGTGAGCTAGTTACTTCTGCCTAGAAATGGCCAAAGATTATCCTGGGAGCTCGGGAATTTTTTTTTTTTCAGCGTCGGCGCTCTCGACCTTTTATCCCGGTTGGTATTACCAACCGGGATAAAAGGGGGTCTTTTGTCCCGGTTGAGTGACCCGGGATAAAAGACCCCCCTTTTGTCCCGGTTGGTTTATCCCGGATGCATTTTCGGGATATTTGCACCCTACCAACCGGGATTAAAGCCCAATTCTCTACTAGTGAAAGTGCCAGCGGTGTTTGTTCTAAGGGCGACTCCAATGTATTTGGACCAAGTAGACCTTAGTGGTGGATCCTATGACAGTAGACCATAGCTATTGCATACTTCATAATGATCTGTAAATTGATAGGACATAGAGAGAGAGGGGGGAGAGGAAGGAGA
Source organism: Setaria italica (assembly GCF_000263155.2). Lineage (NCBI taxonomy): Eukaryota > Viridiplantae > Streptophyta > Magnoliopsida > Poales > Poaceae > Setaria > Setaria italica. The sequence goes on along the minus strand of NC_028453.1, from coordinate 7,898,854 downwards.
GAGATAGAGAGAAAGTGGATGGAATGAGAGAGATAAATTGTATTTTATCTCTTATAGGTAGCCCTTAAGTTTATGGATGATTTTTACTATGGACCACTATATGGACCACCCTCATAATGATTTAGGTAGGTGGATTGGAATATTTTAGTCCCTATGGACTGGTTTTGAAGCACATTGTGGACGCCCTAACTAATGTCCCAGGCGCTGACCCGCATCGAACCCGGTTCGCGGAAGAGGCATCGTTCTGCGTTCCATGTGACAGCCCTGCTCCTCTCAACCGGCGCCGCCCCATCGTCCCCTCTGTCACTGCCATGCTGCTCCTCCGAAGGCACCACCTCCTCCTCCGAGCAGCATCCCATCTCCCTTCCCCAATCCACCACAACGCATGCCCCCTACTCTCAACCTCTACCTCTACCTCTCCCTCCGCCACCCCTTTGTCCCTCGAGGACTACCTCGTCGCCGCCTGCGGCCTTGCCCCAGCTCAAGCCTGCAAGACAGCCAAGAAGGCCTTCGATGGAGCATCCAAAGATAACAAGAAGGCAATCGACGGGTTCAACAACTGCCACCTCAACTACGCCTCCAACCCCGACGCCATCCTCACCCTGCTCTCTGGTGTCGGTCTCTCCCACGCCGACATCACCGCCGTTGTCACTGCGGACGTGCTGCTCCTCCGCTCCAAGCCCAACAACATCGGTCCCCGCCTTTTTGGTCTCCGTGACCACCTCGGTCTGTCCGCTCCTCAGATCGTTTGCTTCCTCCTGGTCGGCTCACGCGCTCTCCTGAAAGAGCATCTAGCCCCTAAGTGGCTTTTGGTGAATTGAATGGCAAAAAAATTAAAGGACTAACTTGTTTGCTTAAGATTGTGAACAGGATTTTATTCTCATATTCATGATGTAATATTGTCGCATATGCTGAATATATATTATATGGCTCACAATGAAGAAAGAAAGCAAATATATGATCCCGTGATGCAAATGTATAATCAATGATAAGTAAAAGTAAAGTGAAATTGGGGATGTGATATCATGACTGATCGATAAGTCTCCAAATTATGTGATAGCTTGATTTACTAGTGATGGGATAATGAAATAAAGAATAGTGAGATTTACAAATGGGTATTGCAAGGCTTTATGTGTATATGATAAAAAGACATGGGATTATGTGTTACATATTGGTCTTATTATTGGAAGCTTGCAATTCATGGGATATTTCATTATCAATCAAAGAACAAGCATTTGTTAGGAATTTCAAATGGAAATTCATTGTTGATGTCAAAAGCAAAGCTAAACTCAACTGGCGTCGCCTTGTCATCCCCTCTATCACTGCCATGCTGCTCCTCCGAAGGCACCTCCTCCTCCTCCTCCTAGCGGCATCCTGTAAGTGCATTTGGCCTCCTAAGTGGGTTTTGGTGTTGATGACTAGCATAGTTAGGGGATTAATACAATTATTAAGTGATTAACAGGTACTAAGTTCATCAGAATGCAAAGGTGTATGAAAAGACTCTCAAAGAGCCCCTATTACAAGGCTAAGACAGCATTAAGCTCAAAAGAAGTCTCTTTTTGTTATTTCTAATTTTGAATTGGAGTTTAGGAATGTCGTACTATAAAGGGGGATGCGAATGGATAGCTTGAAGATGCTAAGGTGCTCTATTGAGATGCTAACTAACCTTTTGAGAGACACAAATCTTCCACGTACACAACCTTTACCTCAGCATTTCTGTGCCTGTCGTAAGTTCCGATGGTGTGTCGGAAGTATCCAGATAGTCCCCACAGAGGTCCTCTGTGCGTCTAACTCAAAAGTGTTGGAAGTTCCGATACTCCATCGGAAGTTCCGGTAAGTGTCGGGTGTTTTTGGAAACTCCCGACAGGGGTCCTCTGCTCGCCTGAGCTAACTCAGTCGGAAGTTTCAACCCTGTGTCGGAAGTTCCGACAGGTCTATAACCTGTCTATAACGGCTAGTTTTTGGGGGCTGGGTGTAAATACCCCCTCAGCCCCCCCATTCAATGTTGCTGACCTAACTCGAGCCAAAACACTCCCATAGCATTGAATACTCCCTCTCCTCACCCCTTTGAACCCAATCCTTGAGTTCTTGAGCTAGGGTTTGGGTGAGAGTGAGATTGAGAGTGTGAGGGACTTGAGGGTTGAGTGGGAGGTTCAAGAAGTTCATCTCAAGAGCACCTCAAGCATCCTCGGTGTCGATTCGCATTTGTTACTCTTGAAGCTCGCTTCTAGACAGCTAGGCGTTGCCCGTTTGAGAGCCCTCTTTGTGTGGTGCACTCGGGAACGTTTGTATCACCCATCCTTTGTGGATTCATAGTAAGTGACTCAATCTTCCTTTGTGGTTAATTGAGGGAGGTAAAAGGGTTAGTGAGGACCTGGCTCTTTGTGAGCTCTTCAATGGAGACGTAGCTCTCTTAGTGAGAGTGAACTCCAGTAACCAATCCTTGTCTCACGTGCTTATTGTGTTCTTAGTTCTAAGTCTTGCCTAGAAGCTTGTTTTTAGCTGATCTATACATTTGAGTTGTTTCTTGCATATATATCACCTGGAGTAGCATCTACGCTTCATTTACTATATTTTGATTCAAATAGTTTTGGCAGAATCAAGTTGCATTTTGAATTTTGTTCAGCTCACTTTATCCTGTCGGAAGTTCCGATCCATCGGAAGTTCCGGCACTGCGTTAGAAGTTTCGACAGATCTAATACCGCTGCGAGTTTTTCAGGAAAATTTGAAGTGAGCCTATTCACCCCCTATCTAGGCATCACAAGATCCTTTCAATTGCTATCAGAGCCTAATCCCTTGATTAAGGCTTAACCGCTAAGGGATCAAGGATGTCTCGTAGTGGAGATAGTGCCACCGCCGCCGAAGAAGCCGCCACTCGAGCCGCGGCCCCGCCGCCGTTGCTGTCATTGGAGCAACGACAAGTCATGGTGGTGGCTTCGTCGACCCATTTAGCCAATTCCAAAGGAGTCGACCGCCATTCGTTCATATCGTAAGCTCCAGCGATGACTCAAGCTCAAGCGACGAGCTTGAGGGGGAGGACTTGAATGCCAAGAAGAGAAGAAATGAAAAGATGAAGGCCAAGATCAAAAAGAGAGCAAACAAGTTGATGAAGAAGAGGATCAAAGAAAAAAGCGAGAAACATCCCTTCTTCGGATATCACCAAGTTCCTCCTAACTACCCTCCACCTTCCTCTCAATATCCTTCCTCGCAAGTTCAATCCGTTCACTTGGGAAAACCCCCATATTTTGATGGGACAGATTATCCCAAGTGGGCTTATGACATGAAAATGCACCACTACGGGCTTCACCCTTCTATTTGGGAAGTTGTGGTTGTAGGTGTGACACCACCCAAGAATGGAATACCAACGGTCGAGCAAGCTCAAGACTACTTCCATAATGCTCAAGCCGTAAGAGTCATCACTAGCTCATTGTGTGCGCAAGAGTTCAATAAAGTTCGGTCCGTTGAAATTGCCAAGGTCATTTGGGACACACTCAAGGAAGCTCATGAAGGAACTGACCAAGTGAGAGAAGGGAAGATGGATTTGATTCACGGAGAATTAGAGCATTTCATCATGCTTGAAGAAGAAACCATGACTCAAATGTTCGATAGACTAATGCTCCTCATATCGGACATTAGAACTCTTAGGAGCACAGATTGGGATGATCACAAGGTTACAAAGAAGATGCTTAGAGTGTTCACCCCAAGGAATCCAACACTTGCCACTATGATTAGAAGAGATTCAAGCTTCAAGATGAAGACTCCCAATCAACTCCTTGGTGAGATTTTGCATCAAGAGTTGGTTGAGAGATATGTGGCAAAATCACTTAGTATGAGGATGAACAAGAGCTTAGCCCTCAATGCTAGCTCTAACACTATGAGTCAATCAAGTCCCAAGGCTCTCAAGGAAAAGAAGGAAGACTCAAGTGAAGAAGGAAGCACCGATGAAGAGACTGCATTTGCTATTAGGAACTACAAGAAATTCTTAAAGAAAAAGACTTTTAAGAAGAGTGGTGATGATAGGAAGAAGTCCTCACAAAGGAGATGCTATGAGTGCAAGGAAGTCGATCACTTCATTACCGATTGCCCGCACAGGAAAAAGAAGGAAATGGAGGAGAAGAGGTTCAAGGACAAAAGCAAAGACTATAAGAAGAAGTATCAAGGTCAAGCTCATGTTGGTCAAGAATGGGACTCTAGTGAAGAACAAGATAACAAAGAAGGTATAGCAACACTAGCCATACTCAACCCTACTACACCAACAAAACTCTTCAACAACATCTCCGACAATGAAGATGACGCTCCTTTTTGTCTCATGGCAAAGGGGATTAAGGTATCAAACACCACATCCTCTTCATCCATCTCCTCATCTATCTCTAGCAATTCTCAAAATGAACTAGATGATGAGGAAGAAAAACTTAAGGCCAATATGATAAAAGAGTTTGGTAAGAAAGGCCACAAGGAAATTAAAAAGCTATTGGAAAAATTGGAGAAAAAGAAAGAGTCTCTCATTAGGTAAGAAGACTTGCTCATCCTTGAAAAGGAGAGAAACCTTACCTTAGAGAAGTCTCTAGCCGAACAAAAGGCTGAGGGTGAAAAATTAGCTATTGACTTGTCTCTAGCTAATTATTCATGTGAAAGGATGTCAAAGGAGCTTGCTTTGGCAAATGAATCTCTAGCTTCCCAAAGGCCACTCATAGTGAACTTCAAGAAAGATTCTCATGCTTGACGGTCAAACACAAAGACCTTGAAGTTAACTATAGTGCTCTTTGGGAAAGTTCCAAAGTTAATCCCAAGGCAAATCTTGACTCCAAGGCCTTCACTAGTGAAGGTTGCTCAAGATGTTACAAGTTTGATATGAATGCTTATGTTGCTAACATTGCTAAGCTAGAAGCTTCAATCAAGACTAGAGATGTTCAAATAAAGAGGTTGAACATGCTAGTGTAACAAGGGTATGAAGGTAACACCAAGCCCGAGCCTAAGATCAAGTATAAGGATGGGAGACATCCTAGGTATATGGACGGGCTTGGACATTACAAGGGAAGCAAGGTAAATGACCGCAAGGTCATAAATGGTAAGGAAGTCATCAAGTTCAACAAGGGTGCAAACCTTGGTGACTTGATGGACATGGCACATGGCAAGACCAAGACAAGCACAACTCAAGTCAAGCCAATGGGCAATGGGCAATGTAACCACCAGGGTAAGTGTCATGGAGAAGTCCATGACTAGATCAAAGGATAAGGTGGTTGCATATGAGCCCTCATCCAACTACACCACCAACTACATGGTAACAATAGACCACAATGGTAAAATAGTGGTCAAATATGTTGGTGCCTACACTAAAAAGGCTATCTTTAGTAGTGTAAGGGTTTCAAAAGTTTATCCTTCTAACCAACAAGGACCCAAATCTTTTTGGGTATCTAAATTCTAAACTTAACTTATTTTGTAGGCCTACTCCTCCGGTGGAACTTCATGGTTGCTTCATAGTGGATGTTCAAATCATATGACTGGGGAGAAGGAAATGTTTTCATCCCTAGAGCATTATGACACACCCAAAGAAAGTATTGTTTATGGAGACAATAGTAAAGTGGATGTAATTGGAATCAGTAACATCGCTATCTCAAATGACAACTCTCTTTCTAATGTTTATTTAGTTGAATCCTTGGGATACAATTTGTTGTCCATCTCACAACTTTGTGAGAAGGGCTACAATTGTCTCTTTACTAATGAGGGTGTGACCGTCTTTAAAAGGGAAGATTTCTCTATTGATTTTATGGGTCATTTGAAGGGCAGGATTTATCTTGTTGATTTCACAACGAATAAAGTTGAGCCTAAGATTGTTTAGTGGAAAAAACTAACTTGGGCTGGCTTTGGCATCGCCAACTAGCCTATGTTGGGATGAGGAACTTGGCCAAACTTCAAAAAGACGATCACATCCTAGGACTAACAAATGTTGTCTTTGAGAAAGATAGGATATGTAGCGCATGCCAAGCTGGAAAACAAGTTGGAGCTCCAGATCCCACCAAGAACATCATGACGACATCAAAACCATTGAATCTTCTACACATGAACTTGTTTGGACCCATCACCTACATAAGCATTGGCGGTAACAAATATGGTCTTGTTATTGTTGGCGACTTTTCCCGTTTCACTTGGGTATTCTTTTTGCAAGATAAAAGTGAAGCCCAAGGAATCATCAAGAAATTCATTAGAGGAGCTCAAAATGAATATGAGTTGAAGATAAAGAAGATAAGAAGTGACAATGGCTCAGAATTCCACAACACAAATGTCGAAGAATTTATTCATGAAGAAGGAATCAAGCATGATTTTTCCACTCCATACACACCTCAACAAAACAATATTGTGGAGAGGAAGAATAGAACAATGATCGAAGCCGCAAGAACCATTCTTGATGAGTACAAGACCCCGGATATCTTTTGGGTCGAAGCAATCAACACCGTTTGTCATGACATCAACCGCCTCTACCTCCACAAGTACTTAGGCAAGACTCCCTACAAAATAATCACCGGTAACAAGCCCAAGGTGCATTACTTTAGAGTTTTTGGGAGTAAATGTTTCATCCTTAACAAGAAACCTAAAAGCTCAAAGTTTTCACCAAAGGTTGATGAAGACTTTCTACTTGGTTATGGTACTAACGAACACGCCTATCGTGTTTTCAACAAAACCACCGGTTGCGTTGAGATCGCGGTAGATGTGACCTTTGATGAATCCAACGGCTCTCAAATAGAGCAAGTTGATAAAAACCTTGTAGATGATGAAGAAACACCAAACCAATCAATCATGAGGATGGGATTAGGTGAAGTGAGGCCATGTGAAGTTGAAGCTCAATCTTCGGAAGAGAACATCAATAATGATCCATCATCATCAATAAGAGTTGAAACATCAAGCTCTCAACAAACCCAAGATCAAGGTCAAGATCATGGTGACGATCAAGATCATGGCATTGATCAAGGGGGAGAACAAGATAGTCAATCTCAAGAAGACAATCCACAAGTTGAAAACGATGATGATGGACCTATTCAACGACAATCACAAGTGCTCTTTCCTAGAGTTAATCAAAGCATTCAACGGGATCACCCCATTGACAACATCATTGGAAGTATTCAAGGAGGGGTAACTACTCGTTCACGTTTGGCAACTTTTTGTGAATGTTACTCTTTTGTTTCCTTTTTGGAGCCTTTCAAGGTAGAAGAGGCACTTGAAGACCCAGATTGGGTGATGGCCATGCAAGAGGAACTAAACAACTTCATAAGAAATGAGGTATGGGAGTTGGTGGAAAGACTGAAGCAAAACGCGATTGGCATCAAGTGGTTCTTCTATAATAAGCAAGATGAACACGGTGTGGTCACAAGGAACAAAGCAAGGTTAGTTGCAAAAGGTTTCACCGAAATTGAAGGGTTGGATTTTGGTGAAACCTATGCACCCGTAGCTAGGCTTGAGTCAATTCGTATATTACTTGTCTATGCTACTCACCATGATTTCAAGCTATATCAAATGGATGTGAAGAGTGCATTTTTTAACAGCCCCTTATCCGAGTTGGTGTATGTTGAACAACCACCAGGCTTTGAAGATTCAAAGTTTCCAAACCATGTGTACAAGCTCCATAAGGCACTCTATGGACTTAAGAAAGCACCTAGAGCATGGTATGAATGCCTTAAGGATTTTCTTCTCAAGAACGACTTTGGGATGGGCAAAGCTGATTCCACTGTCTTTATTCACAAAGTAGGTAAAGATATATTTGTTTGCCAAATATATGTCGATGACATTATATTTGGCTCTACTAATGAAAAGTTTTGTGAAGAATTTGGTAGTATGATGACCAAAAGGTTTGAGATGTCCATGATGGGTGAATTGAAGTTCTTCCTTGGATTTCAAATCAAGCAAATGAAGAAAGGGACATTCATATGTCAAATGAAGTATACAAGGGATATGCTCAAGAAGTATGACATGGCCGACGCTAAACCCATCAAGACACCAATGGCGCTAAATGGGCATCTCGATCTCAATGAAGAAGGAAAGACGGTCGATCAAAAGGTATATCATTCCATGATTGGCTCTCTTCTTTACCTTTGTGCATTTAGGCCCAATATAATGCTTAGTGTGTGCATGTGTGCAAGATTTCAAGCCAATCCTAAGGAATGTCATCTAATGGCCGTTAAGAGAATCTTTAGGTATTTAGTTTACACTCTTAACCTTGGATTATGGTATCCCAAGGGCTCCACTTTCGATTTACTTGGCTACTCCGATTCGGATTATGCCGGTTGCAAAGTAGATCGAAACAGTACCACGGGGACTTGCCAATTTCTTGGAAGGTCCTTGGTGTCATGGAGCTCAAAGAAGAAAAATTCGGTTGCTTTATCCACCGCCGAGGCCGATATGTGGCCGCCGGTGCATGTTGTGCCCAACTTTTGTGGATGAAGCAAACGTTGAGTGACTTCGGTTGTGAGTTTAGTAAGATTCCACTCTTTGTGACAATGAGAGTGCTATCAAGCTAGCTAACAATCCGGTGCAACACTCTCGAACAAAACACATAGATATTAGACATCACTTCTTAAGGGATCATAAGGCTAAGGGAGATATTGCTTTACATCATGGAAGCACCGAGAGGCAACTTGCCGATATCTTCACTAAGCCTCCAGATGAGCAAAGGTTTTGTGCTTTGAGGAATGAACTAAATATCTTGGATTCTCGTAACTTGGCTTGACCTATTGCACACACAATTGATTGTTGCCTAGATAGGAAAAATGAATTTATTTGTGTTGCGTTTTATTTCAAAACTTGGTTTTTGATCCTCGGATCAAATCTTGGCTCAAGTGATCATTGTAATGTAATGTTGTTTGTGGGCTGATCACTATTGATTCAAGATGTCTTACATGTTCATAAACCGTCTATCTAGAGATCTCAATCGAAATCCATCTCAAAATCTATCTTTTTGGAGCCTTTTTGCACTTATCGGAACTTCCGACACTATGTCGGAACTTCCGATACCCCTCGGAAGTTTCCAGGAAGTACCGACAGGTACCCTCCGCTGGATCTCTTTTATCCCGTTGGAACTTCCAACAATGTATCGGAACTTCCGATACCCCTCGGAAGTTTCCAGGAAGTCCCGACGGGGTTCCTCTGTTGATCAGCTCTTCTCCTGTCGGATCTTCCGACAAGGCGTCGAAACTTCCGACAGGCCTCGTGGGTTTATATACCCCTGCGCCGGCCTCTTAACCCTAACAGCTCTTTTCTTCTAAACCGACACCATCCTCTCTCCTCCTCTCCACCCCTTCAGAGATTTCGAGTTTGGACCATCAAAAGCTCAAGGGATCATCTTCTTTGGATTCTCCACTTATCGGAACCTCTGATCCACTCTTTGTATCCTTCGATCCGCGTGGGAGTTCATCAAGGTAACTCATTTCAAAACCCCGGCACCCAATCTCTCAATTCCCTAGGAGTTAGAGGTTCATCTTTTAGGGATAGTCTCTAGGATGATCATAAACCCTTACCTGCAATAGCAAACTCTTTGGATGGATATATTTCAAATCCCATGGATTTAGGTTGAAATCAGGCTCTGTCAGAACTTCCGATAGAGTACCAGAACTTCCGATGCGTTGGAAGTTCCGACACTGTCTCGGAAGTTCCGATAAGTGTCTTTTGTTTTGACATCTCAGTCCATGTGCATCCTTTCTAATCCATCAGTCACTCCTTCTCTTTGTCTTGTCAGATGGTTCGCTAGTCAAGAAGATCGTCCTGAAATCCAATCAAATTCCTCCACCGAGTCCGATGATGACATACCAATAGCTCTAAGAGGTGGAAAGAGAAAGGCTATTCCCAAGGTGCCTGCCTAAGATCGAGGAAGGGGGAAGCGTAGTGCTGTTGCAGGTTCTAGCCAAGTGCCTCCTCCTCGTAGAAAAAATGCATCCGCTCCGGGAGCTCATTTGGACGATAATGAAGATATCAATTTGGATGCTCTCCAGTAAGTCATTCTTAGGGTAAAGAAGCCTACTCGTCATGAAAGGTCGGCTACACCCCCCTTCACCCCGTGGACTATATGAAAGGGAGGCATGATGTGCGAGCTTTGAGGTATGATGACCCCTTTAAGTATCAGAAGGAATTTTATGGGGATGTGCGCTTTTGGCTTCGCTTTCATGCGGATTGGTACGAGTCCATCATCCTTAGCAAGTCACATCCCACCACGAAGATGAAGTCTATGGATTGGGACTATTTCTGTGATGTGGACTTGCCGGTTGTTGGTCAGGTCAATGATGCTTGCAATAATAAGTTCGCAAAATCATGGAGTTTAATCAAGATTGGAATGAAGAGGTGGTGGCCCAATTCTATGCCACTCTTTATATTGACAGGCCCAACAAAGTTATGCATTGGACTCTTCAAGGGAAGCCATTGTCTGTCTCATATGAGCACTTTGCACACATTCTTGGCTATGGAGGACCCTATCTTATTGGTCCAAAGATTCATGATGGAGAAATGACATTTATGTATGATATTGCATATGGACCTATTGAGCATGGAACTACAAAGGGGATAATACCATATTATTGCTGTTGAATCAGCTGTTTCGGTACACCCTTTGTCCCAAAGGTGGAGACTCGAATAATATTTCAAATATGTCCAAGAATATACTTGCATGGATGCATCCGAGCAAAGGAGACTTCAATGTATTTGATTTCATTTGGGAGGAAATCATTATCTGCTCTTATTCTCCAAGGAAGAGTTGTCACTATACCCCGTACATTTTTGCTATGATCAAAGAAGTGACACACTTGGACATCTTGATTGACAAAGCTCATGCGATCTATAGGACAAAGAAGGGTCAACTTGAGAGGCTCTTGAGGATTGGTTCCCATGCTGTTCGCCTTCTGCCTCCAAGCTCATCTCAAGGACCTCCAGCTTCTTCTCAAGGACCCTCACATGTTCACAGACCTTCTTCTTCACATGGTCCTTCCTTGGAGCCCTCATCGTCTAGGCCATCCACTTCTAGGGGTCCTTCTCATGCCCCTAAGAAGAAAGGTATTCTAAGCTTCATCTCACAAGGCTTATTTGCATGCTTCAATGTGGCAAAGCACAATGCGGATGAAATATATGCCCATAATAAACACATGGATGAAGAGCTCTTGAACATAGAGAAGAGGCAAAAGGAGCTCATGGCTAAAAGTGATCTTCCACATTCTTCGGTTCGTGCTCCTCTTGACTTCCCTCCACCACCGGTGTTCTATAATCCTTGGGAGGAGTTTGGGCAGCCCTTGATCTTCTTAGGACTTCCCAAGGTGGTATGGAGGAAGAAGATTTTGGTGGACAGGAGGAGTCTAGTGAGGAGCAAGAGGAAGACATTCCCAAAGCCAACACTCCCGAAGATGAAGATGACACTAATGATGATGAGAGAGATGACGACGAGTGAAGGCCCGTGGAAGGGCCTCCCCTTTTTGGCGCTTGATGCCAAAGGGGGAGTGACACTCACCATGGCTTGTGGACTTGTAAGACAATTTATGTGTGTAGTGTAATGGTTGGTGTGCCAAGTGAACTTTTAAATTTGTAAGACTCATTTGCTATGCTAGTGTGGCTTAAGACTCCTATTTGCTTGTGATGAGTTGTTTATGACTTGTGTGGTGTAATATTCTTTCATACTTTTGTTGAAGTGCCCCATCTTGTCATATGCATCACGTTGATATTCTTGACACACTCTTGCACCCCACATTTGCAAGGATATAGGAGGAGCCCACTCAATTTGTGCATTTGACATTTGAGGCCATTTATCTTCTCATGCACATATTAAGGAGGAGCTCATCTATATAGTTGTTTTTGAAGCATTTATATCTCTCTTGTGAGCCCTAATTGTGTTGTCATCAATCACCAAAAAGGAGGAGATTGTAAGTGCATTTGGCCCCCTAAGTGGGTTTTGGTGTTGATGACTAGCATAGTTAGGGGACTAACACAATTATTAAGTGATTAATAGGTACTAAGTTCAAAAGAATGCAAAGGTGTATGAAAAGACTCTCAAAGATCCCCTATTACAAGGCTAAGACGGGCGTTAAGCTCAAAAGAAGTCTCTTTTTGTTATTTCTAATTTTGAATTTGAGTTTAGAAACGCCGTACTATAAAGGGGGATGCAAATGGATAGCTTGAAGATGCTAAGGTGCTCTATTGAGATGCTAACTAACCTTTTAAGAGACACAAATCTCCTACGTACACAACCTTTACCTCAGCATTTCTGTGCCTATCGGAAGTTACGATGGTGTGTCGGAAGATCCGACAGGTATCGGAAGTATCCAGATAGTCCTGACAGAGGTCCTCTCTGCGTCTAACTCAAAAGTGTCGGAAGTTCCGATACTCCATCGGAAGTTTCGACAAGTGTCGGGTGTTTTTGAAAACTCCCGATAGGGGTCTTCTGCTCACCTGAGGTAACTCTGTTGGAAGTTTCGACCCTATGTTGGAAGTTCCAACAGGTCCATAACTTGTCTATAACGGCTAGTTTTTGGGGGCTTGGTATAAATACCCCCTCAGCCCCCCCCCCATTCAGTGTTGTTGACCTAACTCGAGCCAAAACACTCCCATAGCATTGAATACTCCCTCTCCTCACCCCTTTGAGCCCAATCCTTGAGTTCTCGAGCTAGGGTTTGGGTGAGAGTGTGAGGAACTTTAGGGTTGAGTGGGAAGTTCAAGAAGTTCATCTCAAGAGCACCTCAAGCATCATCGGCGTCAATTCGCGTTTGTTACTCTTGAAGCTTGCTTCTAGACGGCTAGGCGTCGTTCGTTTGAGCGCCCTCTTTGTGTGGTGCGCCCGGGAACGTTTGTATCCACCATCCTTCGTGGATTCATAGTAGGTGACTCAATCTTCCTTTGTGGTTGATTGAGTGAGGTAAAAGGGTTAGTGAGGACCTAGCTCTTTGTGAGCTCCTCAACGGAGACGTAGCTCTCTTAGTGAGAGTGAACTCCGGTAACAAATCCTTATCTCACGTGCTTATTGTGTTCTTAGTTCTAAGTCTTGCCTAGAAGCTTGTTTTTAGCCGATCTATACATTTGAGTTGTTCCTTGCATATATATCACCTGGAGTAGCATCTACGCTTCATTTACTATCTTTTGATTCAAATAGTTTTGGCAGAATCAGGTTGCATTTTGAATTTCGTTCAGCTCACTTTATCCTGTCGAAAGTTCCAATCCAGTACTGGAAGTTCCGATCCATCGGAAGTTCCGACAAATCTAATACTGCTGCGAGTTTTTCAGGAAAATTTGAAGTGAGCCTATTCACCCCCCCCCTCTAGATATCACAAGATCCTTTCACATCCCCGATCCCTTCCCCAATCCACCACCGCGCATGCCCCCTACTCTCAACCTCTGCCTCCACCTCCCCATCCGTTGCCCCTTTGTCCCTCAAGACTACCACGTCGCTGCCTGCGGCCTTGCCCCAGCTCATGCCCACAAGATAGCCAAGAAGGTCTTCGATGGAGCATCCAAAGATAACAAGAAGGCAATTGATAGGCTCAACAACTGCCTCTTTAACTACACCTCCAACCCCAACGCCATCCTCGCCCTGCTCTCTGGCATCGGTCTCTCCCATGCCGATATCACCGCTATCATCAGTGCGGACCAGCTACTCATCTGCTCCAAGCCCAACAACATCGGTCCCCACCTTTTTGGTCTCCATGACTGCCTCGGTCTGTCCCCTCCTCAGATCATTCGCTTCCTCCTGGTCGGCTCACGTGCTCTCCTGAAAGAGCATCTAGGCCCCTAAGTGGCTTTTGGTGAATTGAATGACAAAACAATTAATGGACTAACTTGTTTGCTTAAGATTGTCAGCAGAATTTTATTCTCATATTTATGATGTAATATTGTCGCATATGCTGAATATGTATTATATGGCTCACAATGAAGAAAGCAAGCAAATATATGATCTCGTGATGCAAATGTATAATCAATGACAAGCAAAAGTAAAGTGAAATTGGGGATGTGATATCATGACTAATCAATAAGTCTCCAAATCATGTGATAGCTTGATTTACAAGTGATGGGATCATGAAATAAAGAATAGTGAGATTTACAAATGGGTATTGCAAGGCTTTATGTGTATATGATAAAAAGGCATGGGCTTATGTGTTACATATTGATCTTATTATTGGAAGCTTGCAATTCATGGATATTTCATTATCAATCGAAGAACAAGCATTTGCTAGGGATTTCAAATTAAAATTCATTGTTGATGTCAAAAGCAAAGCTAAACTCAACCGGCGCCGCCCCGTCATCCCCTCTATCACTGCCATGCTGCTCCTCCGAACGCACCTCCTCCTCCTCCTCCGAGCGGCATCCCCGCTCCCTTCCCCAATCCACCACCGCGTATGCTCCCTACTCTCAACCTCTGCCTCCACCTCCCCCTTCGCCGCCCCTTTGTCCCTCGAGGACTACCACATCACCGCCTGCGGCCTTGCCCCAACTCAAGCCCGCAAGATAGCCAAGAAGGCCTTCGATGGAGCATCCAAAGATAACAAGAAGTCAATCGACGGACTCAACAACTGCCGCCTCAACTACGCCTCCAACCCCAACGCCATCCTCGCCCTGCTCTCTGATGTCGATCTCTCCCACGCCGACATCACCACTGTCGTCACTGCGGACCCGCTGCTCCTCCGCTCCAAGCCCAACAACATCGGTCCCTGCCTTTTCGGTCTCCATGACCACCTCGGTCTGTCCGCTCCTCAGATCATTCACTTCACGCGCTCTCCTGAAAGAGCATCTAGGCCCCTAAGTGGCTTTTGGTGAATTGAATGACAAAATAATTAAAGGACTAACCTGTTTGCTTAAGATTGTGAGCAGGATTTTATTCCCATATTCATTTTGTAATATTGTCGCATATGTTGAATATGTATTATATGGCTCGCAATGAAGAAAGCAAGAAAATATATGATCCTGTGATGCAAATGTATAATCAATAACAAGCAAGAGTAAAGTGAAATTTGGGATGTGATATCATGACTGATCGATAAGTTTAGTTGGTGCTAGAAGTCAAGGACAGACTCGAGCAGCACTTGGTGTGCCACCCTGCCTGGACCGGTCTGACCGGTCTGACCGGTTTGGCCTGGGCATGAAGTGCTACTAAGAGGGTTGAAGTTTTTGGTCAACTCGCTCATTCACCCCCTCTAGGCGACATCAAGGTCCTTTCAATTGGTATCAGAGCTTGGACTCACATTTAAACTTAACCGCCGTGAGACAAGATGTCAACAACATATGAGGTATCTTGTGAGCCACCCGCTTGCAATATCTCAAACTACGCTCCTTGGTCTACTCATATACTCAATGCTTTTAGGATCATGGATCCATCTGTTGAGCAAGTTTTAGTTGCTAGCATTATTCCTCCAAATTTTGACATTGACCGTATTGATTGGTCCAATATCACTCAAAAGGAGTTAGATTGCACACAACTTAATGCTTGTGTTACTAACTTCTTGCATAGCACTCTTTGTCAAGATATTCAAAATATCATCTTTGAAATAAAAGAAGTTCGTAATGATGCACATCTCATTTGGGCACTTCTCATGGAGACATATGGAAAGCCTGAATGTGATGATGAAAAGCAAGCAGAGGAGATATGGAAAGCCTGAATGTGATGATGAAAAGCAAGCAGAGGAGAAGTTACTTGAAGAGTGCTCAACAACAGCAATTAGCATTGATCCTCAGGTGTCACTTCACAATGAAGAAGAAGGCCAAAAGGATCAAGCCACGGTTTCTCTGCAAAATCCGGTTAGACCGGTTTGGCCAACCGGTCAGACCGGTTCAAGCAAAGAAACTGGCCCTGTGTGTGACATGGATGTTTGTCAAGATTCAAGCCAAACTACATCTCTTCCAAAATCTACTCCATCCAATGATGAAGTTGATTTGTGCTTTATGGCCAAGAAGAAGAAGAAGGGCCAAGAAAGGGAGCCAAAAAATTGAGGTGTCAAGTCCTTTGGTTAAAGAACTTGAGCTCCTTAAATCCAATTATGCCTCCTTGGTCTGTAACTATGATTCATTGGCAAAAGATTATGTATGTGCTACTAAATCTCTATCTTGTGTAGCATCCTTAGAAGAAGCCAATAAAGTGCTCGTAGCTCAACTTGAGAAGCTCACTAGTGAGCATATGGCTTTGCAAGCTATTCACAAGGAATTTGAGTATTCCCATGAGAAGCCTGTGGAATCATATGCTATACTAGACATAGCTCAGGAGATTGTTTTAACATCAGCAAAATCTATTCAACCTCTCTCACACACATGCAGATGCTCACGAGTCAACGTTGATTTATCTTGCACTAAACTTTGTTGTTCTCAAGCAAGCCAATCTAGAATTGAGCATGTATTTGTAGAATCTTGTGATGACCACATTGCCCAAGAAAATGATGAACTCATGCAAGAGGTTGAAAGGATCAAGAAAGACTTGAGTAAGTTGAAGAGCAAGAGCCAAGTGCAACCTTCCCAAGATAACTGTGAAATCATGGTGGAGAAGATTGAGAAGGGATCAACCGTCACTTGCTCAGCCCCTCAACATCTCAAAATCTGCAAGAGCAAGATTCAAGAAAATAATAAATTTGAGCATATCAAATGCTTCAATTGTTCAAAAATGGAGAACTTTGCATCTACATACCCCGCCAAGCTCAAGGGTGAGGAAACTCTCTCCAATAGGCAAAGAAGCCTTGCTAGGAAGAGGGTGTGTTATGGATGTAAAGAGAAGGGACATGTGATTGCTACTTGTCCCACTGCCACAAGTAAGGATGGCTCTGACCTAGACCAGTCCGACCAGTTCCTCAAATCGGTTAGACCGGATCTGGAGCCGCCATTCCTCACTGCAACAAGAAGAAAGAAGCCTCCTCTTCAACCAACATGCCCAAAAGCAAGCAAAGGCAAGAAAGAAAGAAGATTTAGTGTCAAGCAAGCACAAAAATCATATTTGCTACACTTGCTGACAAAGGTCACATGGGTAAGGATTGTCCAAATGGTAACACTCTTAAGTCAAACCTTGTCCATTGCAATTTCAGTAAACTTAGGAATGACAAAGCTGGTATTTGTGCTATAAGAGTGATTGCTTCACCTCGAACTAGCATAAGGTCCATTCAGGTTCCTAAGCATCTTGTGGCTAACCTTTACGGACCCAACAAAGTTTGGGTACCAAAGAATGCTTGCTGAGCTTGTAGGATTGTTGGGATGCATTGGACACTTGGCTAGAAGAAAAGAAACCAAAGATGGATCAAATGGCCAAGTGAAAAGCTATGATGTTGAATTCACATAACCAATGTCATCTCGGTAAGTAGTGCTTAATGTCATGTCTTAGAGAAACTCCAAGAGATTGAGAAAAATAATCCCCTTTCCCTATAATACTCAATAAAGGGGATTGAACGGGGAAAACATAGCTTCAACAGATCCCCCTTTGAATCCCCTTTCCCTTTATTTTTTCCTCAATTGAGAAAAATCATCTCCCAATCCCCTTTAGAAAGGGGACCCTAGAGCCTCTCCGCTTTCTCCCCTTTCCTCTCAACCACTCTCTTTCCCTCAACTCGCTCATTCCTGGCCGCCACTACCGGCACATCCATCGATGGGGCCATCGCCGGGAACTACCAGAAAGAGGTTTGACTCTATATGACAGGTGGATCCCACATGTAAGAGAAGATGGAAAGGGAAAGGGGAAAGAAGATCCGCTGCAGCACCTCTCCCCAATATCATCAAATTGTGAAAGGGGATTCCCCTATACCAAGAAAAAAGGGAAAGAGGATTCTCAATCTGTTGGAGTTGCTCTTAGTCACTCTCAGTTCTAAATGAACATTAGTGTGTTACAAGCATTGAGCTTGTGAAATACGTGAAAGTGACTTTGACACATTTATGAAATTTATTCTCTCATACCATATGATGCCTTTAATGGCTCTCTGGGAGAGCATATGTCTGGTTCTCATGCGGAAATTTATATAATGACTGGTTCATTAATTCTTGGAGCAAGACATAATCAAGATCATCAGGTTGGTCAGCCCCTGGCTAGACCGGTCTAACTGGTCTGGTGAACCGATCTGACTGGTTTGACCCTGAGTAGACCAGCTGAGCCGACCGTGTCGGGTGAGCCGTTCTCACCTCGGGTCACCCGACCCATCCGCTGTCTTGATCATGCTAGCGTGCAATCTATTCCGGGTGAGCCGACTTGGCCGGGTGAGCCGAGTTTCTTCGTGAGCTTATAATGTTCAAGCCCTAGCTTAGGTTATGATGATCATGCATCGATGGTAATGAGATCTTTGGCATAATTTCAATTGATAAAATTATCTATGTGCCTTGACCTAGATTGTGAATAATCTCATCTATGTCCGTCAATGGATAATGTGCAATAAATAAGAAATTCAAATATCTTTTGCACTAATTGAGGGGGAGCTTATTCCAATACTTGTGTCACTCTTGAGACTAATAATTTCTTCTAGTGATCTTGTAGTCTTATATACTTCTGCACTATATGCTATCTCACCTGTTTGTGCTATGACCAAGAAAGATCAAATAAGAGCTAGCATCGTGTCTAAAATAAAACATGCACATGATGGATGGCCAAGGATGAAGGTATGTTCTCATGCACTCTTTTTCCTACCCTTATGCATCTAGGCCATATTCTCATGCTAGTGTGTGCTCTTGCATGTAACCATTTCAAGTTATCTTGTTGTACCTCTTTTAGATATTTAGTTGATACCTTCTTTTAAACTTGACTTGGTGTCATGTGTTTATCTCTTGTGTAAGGTATGAGCTAAATATTCTAAAATGGTCATTGACTTGAACAAGTTGCATGATCTTTGTGGCATAGGATAGAATCTTTGAAAATTCAACTATTATGATTAGGAAGTGTGATTATTTGAAAATATTTGACTCTTGGTCTTTGTGACCCAATTGACCCGCTTGTGACTATTGTTAACCTTGATTGATTGTTGGCTAGTCACAAATGGTGAAATTTTCTCAAGTCCATAAATCTTCATCTATCTCTAATATCTCTCTTGGAAGAATCAAGATGTGATGAATATTTTGGAATATCTAAAATTCTTCTAAGACATGTCAACTTTGGATCAATATTTATCTTAAATCCTATATTCAATCTTGTGAGAAAGTGTAGGGCTCAAAATCACTCAAATCTAACATTTCTCTGGTTTCCTGGTGGAAATCGGTCTGACCGGTTGGCTTGACCGGTTTGACGGGTTGCCCTAGGGAGTTACTTTTTTACCCCTCCCATGACTTAACTGTGGCCAACCTTAACTTTTTTACCCTTTCACCACTGAGACCTTCTCCTCGATCTCCCGTGCGTCCCTCCACCAGCCTCTCTCTCTCCCCCCCCCCAATGGCGATTTGAAGTTTCAACCAAGAATTTGGTCGCCCCTTTGAAGGATTCTAGTCTCCTAAGATAGAGTAACCGGTTCCCCAACCGGGGGTTTGGATTCAAGTCAAGTTCTTCTCTCCAAAGGTATTCAAATCTTGTTTTTACCCGATCTATCAACTCCTTGAGTAGATTTAAATTTTCCTTGGTGAATCATCTCCTAGCAACCTTTTTCCTAAAGAATCATTCCACTTTGTTGGGTACATTGTCGGGAATCAAGATTTGGGGGTGGACTGCCCTGACCGATCTGGATTGACCCAACCCTAAGTCGTGCCTAGCTGGTCTGACCGGTTTGCATAGAGCTTCCCCAATTGCTCTAGTTGTTGCTCTTATCAATGTTTGATCTATTCAATCAATATCCTAATGTCTTATACACTATTGTCATACTCTTTGTGACCCAGGACCAACAGCTATGCCTAAGGGACCTCACGCCAAAAGAGTCAAAAAGAGAAGACAAGAAGACTTTGTCATTCATGGAAGCGGCTCTAGCAAGCCTACCAAGATTTATAGCAGATCCTTGAGGCCAAGAGGAGAGAAGAGAGGTCCAGTTGATGATGAGATAGAAGAAGTTGAGGAGAGTAAGAGAGAGACAAGTAGTGATGAGGAGGAGGAAGAAGAGTACATCGTTAAGCACCGTACTGGCAAGGGACCAGCTAGTAGTGATGAGGGCAGTGGTGATGGTGATGGAAATGATGGTGATGATGGTGGTAGTGGAAATGATGATGATGGTGATGGAGAGGATGATGACAATGAGGGAAGCAATTATGAGGATGTTGGCAACATAGCTATGCCCGCCATTCAAATGCCAACATATCCAGCTCATAGAGGACCTACAAATTATTTTGGAGGAGGGATGACTGAGATACATGTAGCTTGAGAAGGGAGGATCCATACAATATTCCTAAGAGTGCTCAAGACTATAGATTTTGGACTACTTTTCAGCAGGACTTCTACTCCACTGTTATTTGCATGAAGTCCAAAATCACACATGAGGAACAGTGGGTGGATTGGGATTATATGAGGAAGAAAAATGGTCCTATATTCAATGAAGTATAAATGCTTGTACCAATAAAAGAATTAAGCATCTCATGGGGTTCAAGCATAATTGGAACAAGGAGATCATTGCACAATTATATGCTACTATCTACTTTGGGCATGTTCAAAATGAGAGAGCTATATTTTGGATGACAGAGGTTGAGAAACATCATATCACATATCCTACATTTGCATCAATGTTCAAAGTTGGAGGCAATGATAGCACTTATCCTAAGCTCCATGATGAAGGTGTTCTTGATCCATCAAAGATGCACTTCATGTATCCCAAGAACAAGAGAGGTGATTGGGGGAAGGTAAAGAGCCTATACACCTACTATGCTATTCTAAACCAGCTCTTTAGAAAGACTCACTCCTAGAGATGGAAACACCTCCAATGTGACTCTTTTCCAAAGGAACTTAATGGCAGCTTTGAAACTAGGAGAACCTCAATTTGTGTGAGTGACTTCATTTGGCAAGAAATCAAGAACTTATCAGAGAATCCTCAAAACATTTGCAGCTATAGTCCCTACATTATGTATATGATCGAGAAGGTGACAAATACAAAAATATCCTAAGGATGTGAAGCACAAACCATTGAGACCTCCAATGAGCAAGACACCTAGAATTCCATCTCCTCTAGCAGAGATGGCACCTGAACAGCAAGAACAAGGGGTAGAAGGACTTGAACAACAATAGTTTCAGTAGCTGGCTGGCACCCAGGCTGGGATCGGTCTGACCATTTCCCCTAACCGGTCTAACCAGTTTGGGCCTGGGCAGCGCAACCACTCACAGAGGCAGCGTGAGAAGCCCACCTCTCCAATAAAAAAAATTCATCAACTTCTTGGTTGGCATGTGCAAGAGTCACAAGGACATTGAGGTGGAACACCAACGATAGTGGAGGGCTAGCAAGAAGGAGCGAGACTCGATTAAGATGATGCACACTCACATGAACCTTTAGCCCCCTCACTCTCCCATTTATCCTTCACCTCCAGAAGTTGAAATCCTATCAGTAGAGGCTAGAATTGGAGAATTCATGTCATTGGGCTACTTTGATCAATATGGCAGCATGCTCTCTCCGGATGTGGGAGGTTCATCCTCAGCTCCTCCACCTTTTCAACCACACCCAGCAGGAGGATTTGATACTTTTGTGTCAGATCTTGGTCCGAGCAGTCATGGAAGTGCTTATCCTTTCTTTTCGAGATCCGCCTTTGGGCCTTACACAGGAGTCTCATCTTCGGCAGCAGCTAGTGGTAGCACTCCAGGTTATTCCTTTGCAGCAGCTCCTCCACCTCCTACGAACACTGCCGAGTGTGCAGTTCAGGCTATCTTTGGACCACCTCCTCCTCATCCATCTACCTAGGGTATGTCTGACAGCACTATTGCTCCTCTATCTGAAATTACTGTATCAGACTCTATTTATCTTATGTCTCATATGCATTCGATGCATGAAGGCGGTCATTGGATAGAAGACTCACCGGGAGGTAGTGGGAATGGACATGAGGATTAGTGACTGCAACTACATCTTCTCCAAGCCCTTTTATGGATGCTTGATGACAAAGGCGGAGAAGAAAAAGATTAAAGCTTTATCTTCAGGACTTAGTGTAGCTGGGCAGTAGACTTAGTATAGTTGGGCAGTAGTGACCGGTCTGGTGGACCAGTCTGACCGGTCTGTGTTCTCAACTGAAACAGTTATGTAATAATCTCGAATTTAAATCATTTGTGGACTTCAGAACTTGTAATGTGTGCTACTATGTGTAGAACCTATTTATGCACTTCAGTGACTTTGTGTTAGTATGATATGCATGTATGGATGGTGATTGCTTTGTATGTGTGCTGACTGGCGCAAACCGGTTTGCAAGACCAGTCTGACCGGTCTATCCCATGACAGCACACATACTCTTACCTCTTGTTGAGTGTTGATTACATATCATATGCATCACGTATTTTATTTGTTACACACACTTGTTGTACCCCACAGATTCTGATATATAGGGGGAGCTCCCATAATATTCTTGTCTATTTGCATTCGGCATGTGAGACCAAAGTTTTTGAAATTCCACTCAAAGCACATATTAAGGGGGAGCTCATGATATATCTAAGAATCTAAAATGTGCTTTATTGATATATTTATAAGCTTTAATCGGGTTGTCATCAATCACCAAAAGGGGGAGATTGAAAGAGCATTTAGGCCTCTAAGTGGTTTTTGGTGAATTGAATGACAATACGATTAAAGGACTAACTTGTTTTTCAAACCAGACTAGTCTGACTGCCTGGCAATCGGTCTTACCAATTTGCGCAGGTCTAACGGCTAGTTTCTGGTGGGTGGGGGTATTTATACCGCTTAGCCCCCTCCTTGGTGGGCTGCTGGTTACACATGCATTTGATATCATCTAGTGACCAGAAAAGCTCTCCCCAACCTCTTTGTGAGACTTGAGTGATTTTTGAGAAATCTTTGAGTTTGGTTGAGAGAGTGATCTTGTGTGAGCATTACTTGAGCACTTGTGGTTCGCGTCGAGAAAGTCTTTGAAGCATTTGTTACTCTTGGAGGTGTGCCTCCTAGATGGCTAGGTGTCGCCGGCTAGCTCCCAAGGTGTGGTGAGCAGCAGCAAAATTTGTGAGGGCTGCCATCTTGCCTCTGCAAGGAAAAAGATCAACTAGTAAAGACGAGGAAAGTGATTAAAAGAAACCCAGCTTGTTGGAAGGAAGTTGAAATAGACTCGTATTCCAATAGGCTCCTCAACAAAGACGTAGGATTCATTGTGGTGAATCTGAACTTCGGATAAACAAATCATCGTGTCTTGATTTGGTTTGCTTCACTTATTGATTTCTAGCAATTTACTTGTGCTTCCGCTTCGATCTACTTGGGTGTGCTTGTCTTGTGTGCAGGGACTTCTTTACCCTACTGGAAATCATCTACAGAAGTCACTCTCCAAGTTTGGTTGGTGCTAGAAGTCAAGAAGGGACTCGAGCAGCACTTGGTGTGCCACCCTACCTGGACCAGTCTGACCAGTTTGGTGAACTGATCTGACCGGTTTGGCCTCGGCAATACTCCTGAGAGGGTTGAAGTTTTGTAAATTGGTCAACACGACTATTCAAACCCCCCCAGGCAACATCAAGATCCTTTCATCTCCGCAACTGCACATTCTTCCCAAGCTCCAGTTCTTAATTTATTTCATTCTACGACTCATTTGAGCTCGTCCTTGTGGCAGTAAAGAGGAACAACAGCCTCCTAGAGGTGAGCCTTGAGAGGGTCATCGAGCCTAAGATAGCGTTGTTTCGTCAGATTGGTGTTCGAGATATTGCCCAACTGTGTTCAAACAACCCGCGGTTGTTTACATTCAGCCTGGAGAGCCTGAAGGACTTTTTGCTGCGGGCACAAGAACTTGGGGTGCCTCGCACTTCACAGATGTTCATGTACACGGTGTCTTTGGTCACCTGTAATTCCAAAGAAAAGGTTGCTACCAAGCTTGAGTTCTTTAAGAGGACTCTTGGTTGTTCTGAGTTTGAGCTTTCCATTGCAATATCCAAGATGCCAAGTATTTTAGAAATCTCTGACGAGAATCTTACCCACAAGATAGAGTTTCTAGTCAATGAGGTTGGAATGTAGCCACAGTACATTCTAAAAAGGCCTATTCTGCTTGGATATAGCCTGGAAAAGCGTCTGCTCCCACGGCATAGCGTTATGAAGGCCGTGCAGGCAAAGGGATTGTTGAATAGCAATAGGACCTATTTTTCATTGGATGATATGAGAGAGGATGCTTTCATATTGATGTTCATTGACTATCACAAGGACTTTGTTCCTAGGCTTGCATTTTATTATGCCACAGCTTGTGATGATGATGTGCCCCCTGAAGTCCAACTATCATCCTGAATGTTTAATTTTGATACCATTGAGGTGCATTGTAGAATTGTAACTCATGTTCATTAGCAACTATCCATGGTACGGACTTTTGAACTTTTAGTTTCAGTAATATAACTACTTCTGATCTTTGACTAGTTATTGTCCAAGTTTTAGTTGTGGTTATCTATGAGCATTGGTTTAAGTTATTCCAAACACTTACTGTGCGAGTATAATTACTTCTTCCTAGCCTATGACTTACAATATCCTCAAAGTTAGTTGTTCTTCAGCACAATGGTCATTGTTATAGTACTTAAGCTACTAGTTTCATCTGAGATTATGTTTAAGTACCTCATACTAGTTTTGTTATTTTTGAACGACCCGTATCTCACACTAGTCACCGATACTTCTGTGAGGCTTCCCAAATTTTGTATTTTGCTGAATGAGTTGCTTTCATGTCTCATGCTATTTATATGTACATTCCTTCATTGATGATGCTTGACTAGGCAGTGGCCAAAAT
The DNA here is from genome assembly GCF_000263155.2 of Setaria italica. Lineage (NCBI taxonomy): Eukaryota > Viridiplantae > Streptophyta > Magnoliopsida > Poales > Poaceae > Setaria > Setaria italica. Next base: position 7,874,098 of record NC_028453.1, on the reverse strand, counting down.
CCCAAATAACAAAATTTTCATGCTTTCTCTGGACTGTTTGAGTCCAATGAGCTCAACCTTCTCAACAAATATGATTGTCTGTTTGGCATGAAGGGGATGAGTTACTATGAGCTTAGAAGAAGGATCAAGGATAGGTGTTTTTGTATATCATCTGCTCACAAGAATAAGGTGATGACAGTGTGTCCAAACTAAGGCTACTCCAATAACAAATATGACTTGTCTTATTTTGCTGTCAGCTTTCAGATCATACCACTAATGACTAATTTATATTGAAGTGAAATGAACAGGTTTCAGAGTTCAAGGAAGCCTGCCGCACGAATGCTACAACTTTTATTTGAAATAGGGAGAGCTTTAACATTAAGGCATCACACTTGCGTTCTAAAGCTACCGACGCGTAGGTTGGGACACCTTAGAAACAAAACCAGAAAATAAACTCTTGCCTACCTATCTGGCCCAACTCATGTGCCACCTCATTTGCACTGCGATAGCAAACAAAAACTCTAGAGTTCTGGAACAAACGCAAGATTCTTTTAGCTTCTTCTATGACAAAACAACTAAAAGACTGATTTGGGGAAGCAACTAGAGCTGAAACAATTCAACTATACAATGATTTTGTTGATGAGCATAATCTGCAATAACAAGATGTAGTTGTTATTGTTCAATTCACGATAGATGTGATTCTTCTAGGTAAATTGTACACTTAGAGAGATATAACCATTGATCTAGTACTCCCCCTCCCAAATTGTAGATCATTTTAGTATTTTTAGATTCATAGCTTTTCCTATATATCTAGACATCGGTCCAAGGCTCGAGTTCTTCATCTCCTTCTATGGATCATTTGTTGAGCTCCACTCGGTCATGAAGAAGAGCGACCGCATCCTACAACCGGATCTTGAAAGGGTCATCAAGCCTAATATTGCACTTCTTCATCAGTGCGGCCTAAGTGTTCTATAAGGATCGGTGGCCCAAGAAGGGGGGTTGAATTGCGATTTTTTCTTAAAACTAGAATGAGAAAAACAAACCTTAACCTAGATAACTAGTGATGCCCAAACTACAAGGTTCAAACCTATGAACTAAGCATACTGATGGGTCCATAGACCAGGGATCCCCAATAGGACTACTTTCCCACAACACTCAGCCCAATAAAGAGCACAACAACAACGTGTGCCTGGGCCAGCCCAGCTACGCATAGCCGAGCTGAGACCACGATCGAGTCACCGACCGGCTCCTCTAACCAAGAGGCCTGGTCGGCACCCCGACCAGAGGGAGCCAGCTAGGGGTAGGACCACGGTCCGACCCCGACTGAGTACTCCTAACCAAGCACTCCGGACTGAGTGCTCCCGACCTAATCCCCCGACTGGGGACTTGCCGTACCACTTGCACTGACCTTCCTGACCGAGGATGCCCACCCGGAGTGGACCCAAGGAGTAGGTAAGGTGGATAATGAGGCAGCGCCCGGGTTAGCCGGCCATACGCAGAGCCATACCGCACCACGCCCTGCGCACGTCTGCATAGTGGCGCCGTAAATCTACCTGCTACGGCATGGTGGCCTGACGAGGAGAACAGGGACTAAGGACGGAGGTCATACCGTATCCACCGACGTGGGATTCGACAAGACTAGGTAGCGCCCGTACACCCACTCTCTTATCCTCCCCCAACCTGTAAGGACCATCCCCTTCTACTATAAAAGGGGACAGACCCCCCGCTTCTACACTTACGTGCTCTCAGACGTTCACACACACCCTCTTACACTCTTACTCTTTCACACTCACACACTTAGCGCTCGTCCAAGCTCCTGCCACTCTCTTTGACTCAGACGAGAACAAGGCCAGGACTCAGGCACCCCCTCTCATCCTCCTCTCGTTTGTACCCCCACTGCAAACTTTGAGCACCTGGGCTCAAGAATAAAGTCGACCGACTGACCCCGACTGGACATAGGGCACATTGCCCGAACCAGTATACATCATGCGTTATTGTGTGCTAGGCCATATCCGATCTAATGCACGGCAAAACTACAAATATTTACTTGTCGGCCAGATTTCACGCCGACACACACTATCAAGGATAAAACCTAGCAATAAGCACACTAAGATATATATTGCAACCTACGCAAGATATGAGCAAAACAAACACAACAAGAACAAAAGCAAAATAAAAAGTAAATTGCAGGAAGTAAATGCTCATAGGAAGTGCTGAAACATAAAGAGAGAGGACACGACACAACTGGATTTTTTTCCCGTGGTATCGAGTAGTTGACGCTCCCCCCTAATCCACGTTGGAGCACCCACTAAGGGTTTTGCTCCCCCTCAAGCCACCAAGACTTGAGTGCTCACTAAGAATGTCCCTTCTCCATCTCCGGAACGGCGAAATTCAAACCATGTACAAGATCTTCCTCTTGGGGTTCCTACAATCTCCAAGAGCTCACCAAGAACCTCCAAATCACCAAGACCGTCTAAGTGACATCAACCACTAAGAGTAATAAGTCTCAATGCTTCACTTGACCAGCACTAAGCTCAGCCACAAACTAGATGCACACTTATCACTCTCAAGCACTAAGAGAAGTTCTTAATCTTGTAGATCACAAATCACTTTTAGCACACTCTCACTTGCTCATGGGCTGCTTGAAGTCTTCAGGGTGTCAAAGTAGCTCAAATGACCTAAGGGAGAGGTATAAATAGGCTAGAAAATACCAGCTAGCCTTTAGAAAAGTGCTATAGAAAAGCACACTATCGGATGTTCCAATGGTCACCAGCCCCAGGGCGTCGGAACATCCGGTCACTCACAAGTTCAAATTCTAGCCGTTAGAAAAGCAACAATGAAAAGTTCATCCGATGGTTGCTCTGACGGTCTTGAGCTGAGCATCGGATCATTCGGTGCTGAAAAGGGTTTGGCCAAAAATCTTATGTAAGTTTCAATTGAAAATATGCTTGCTCCGACGCATTCATCCGATGGTCATACGCAAGGCGTCAGATCAACCGGTGAAGGCCCAAAACCCAAAAACTTTCTGGAAGTTGGAATTGTAAATATGTTTTGTCTGATGGTCTGTACCAATTTGTCCGATGGTGGCATTGGAACAAATGATACCTCCCTCCAGAGATTCCAGCCTTGGAAAAATCATCCGATGCAACTAAAAAATGGGGCGTCGGAACATCTGACGGTCCCCTTGTCTTTATAACTCATCCAATTCAATCTCCTTTGAGTTTTTCATAGATTTCTTCGTTTCTTAAGTTCTTCCATGAGTTATTTGAGCTACCAAGTGCCAGAGAGTACTGAGTGTGCATCATTTTCATAGCTAGCTTCACATGATCAAGCTACTACCATCGAAACCCCTCTTAATAGCACGGTCCATGAGCTACAAACTAGCAAAACCTATACTACACTAAGTGTCCTTCATCTCCTTGTGACACTTAGTTCTAAAAAGACCTTTAGTCTTGTCGCATTAGCTCCATGTTTATTTTTTCAATTCAAATTAAGGGGTCACAATCCAATATACTCATGACGAGATAACCAAGATATATCTACTTCAAAGCACACAGGTTAGTCACAAGCATTATGCTTGTCATTTATCACCAAAACAGACCTTTACCAAAGGTGCGAAAGAGTCTAGATGACGCCTAGGTGCTTCTAGCCCTGGGCGTTCGGTTAATACGGTTCGGTTAATTCGGTGAACAATAATTTCAGTTATTGAACTTTGGTAACCGAACTTGCTCCCAGAAAACAAATAACCGACCTTATTCGGTTTCGGTTAAATCGGTTTGGTTAATCGGTTAACAGAAATACAGAAAGTATGTCTATCACCAGAAATTCAAATAGGCAAACAACATTACAACACATAATAGGAGTACTTCAATTGTTGAACAGTACAACACATTAAGACATCTAAAGACTAAACCAAGTAACCAACAGTCCAACACAGTGTCAAATTCAAATAGCATTACAACACATAATAAGAGTCCTTGAACAAATGAACAGTGAACACCGTAACACATAAGCAGACAGTAGCATTACAACACATAATTATGCAGGAAAGGGCTTGGTTGACTTGGCGTTAGTAGTAGACTTGGGTCAAATCGTCAGGCTCAAGCCACCAATGTCCTCTTCAACATGAGTAAGGGCTTCAAATAGTCAAAAAAGGTAGTGTGAATATATGAATAAATAATGAGGAACATGAAACAAATAGCTAGAATTTAAATTGATTACCTTCTTCTATTTTAGCCAATTCTTCGGGATCTTCTTCAACACTAAGAGTAGTGGATCGATGAAGCCAATCTTGTGTACAGATCAAGCGCTCGACCATAATTGGCGTGAGAGAGCTTCTAAAGTCATCAAGAACACGTCCACCTGTGCTGAAAGCCGACTCGGATGCCACTGTTGAAATAGGAATGGCCAACAAATCACGAGCCATGTGAGACAATATTGGGAACCTGTGAGCATTGTCCTTCCACCATTCAAGAATTTCAAAGTCTTTCTTATCCTCCTCATTCTCTTCAGCAAAGTATTTCTCAAGTTCAGACTTTGTGGTGCCATTTCCACCACCATCAAGCCTCATCTTCTGAGCAATGACAGACCTCATCAATCTCTTGCTCTTTTCTGGAGCTTGTTCAGAATCAGTAGTATGCTGTGACTTGTCACTTGGAGCATACAAGTTTTTGTACTCTTCAAACAAAGCATGGAAAGATTTGTTTACTACAGCCCACAATTCTTGTCCTATTTCATGACCAAACATTTCCAAGGTAGCCATTTTTGTGTAATCAGATAGTTTGTACCTTGGATCAATAGCAACACAGAAAAAAATGACCAAGTTTAGCATGTCCTCCTTCTTGTCTCCCCAGTACTTGTAGTACTTTGTTAGCATTCTTTTACCCATGTCCTTGCGTATGCTATCACAACTTTGACACCACTCACGCAACAAAATCAAAACATCAGCAATCTCATGAAAATAAGTGTGAGAAGTAACATGTTGAGTGGCTGAGACACGGAGGGTGAGCTCATAGAAGTGTTCAAGAAACTCAGCCATCTTCTTAGCCTTTTCCCAATCTGATTTTACAGGAACACCTGGCATATTCTGTCCTTCTAGATCAAGTTGGTAGTAGGGATCATCATCCTTATATCTTTCAAATGCTTTCTCATATGGTATTGCATTAGCTAACATAAGGTAAGTGGAGTTCCATCTTGTGCAAACATCCAAAGATAAAAAAGCTTTGCTATCCACCTTTGCTAATTCAGCACACTTCTTAAATTTAGCTAGCCTAGAGGGAGAACTCTTGACAAACTTAACAGCAGCACGAACACGAGAAATTGAAACATCAATCTCTTTTAGCCCTTCAGTTACTATCAAGTTGATAATGTGTGCAACACATCTCATATGAAGATACTCTCCATCAGCAATGCTGCAGTTTGACTCATTCAAAACCCTCCTCATATACTTGATAGCACCATTATTTGAGCTAGCATTATCAACAGTTATGGTAAAAACTTTATCTAAGCCCCATTCAGCCAAGCAACCCTCTAAGGATTTCCCAATGTCATCCCCTCTATGGCCCTTTACCAAGAAAAATCCAATAATCTTCTTGTGTAGGTTCCAATCACTATCAATAAAATGGGCTGTGACACACATGTAGTTTTGCTGAGTGTTTGCAGTCCATGTGTCAGTTGTGAGGCAAACTCTTTCACAGGATTGCTTAAAAAATTCTTTCAGCTTATCTTTCTGCACATCATAGATACTAACACAATCTCTAGTGGCTGTTCTTCTAGATGGCACAGTAAAACGGGGGCATGCTTTGGCCATAAACTTCCTAAAGCCAGATCGTCAGCAAAAACAAAAGGCAACTCATCTTCAATCAGCATTTCAGCAAAGCTGTTTCTAATTTCATCAGGATCAAACTTCCAGGTAGAAACAGTGCCTACACTACTACACCCATGTGATGGTTGCAATTGCAAAGTGCCTTGGTCATCAGGATTTTTATTAGGATTTCTCTTGCATATTCGTAGATGATATTTTAGAGAAGTTGTACCATTTTTTTTGGAGTGACAGTTGAGCTCACGGCTGCAATACTTGCACTTTGCCTTCTTCAGTACGTCTCCAACAAGGATCTTGTGGTAGCTGTCCCACACATCTGATCTTGGTGCCATAGCCTTCCTCTTCTTAGCTTCCTTCTTCTGGTCCTTCTCCTGCTCCTCATTCTTGTTCTGCTCCTCATTCTTCTCTTCACCTTCAGCTTCAGATCTCACAACTTCAACATCTGATTCCTCCATCTACAAATCGAGCAAAGCAAATGGATTCAACAAGTCAACAACAAATAATATGGGCTCAAATAATCACCGAAACAGACAACAAATCGAGGGGGGAAGGGATCTCGAACTTACATTGGAGGAGTGCTCGGTTGGTGGCGCCGTTGTACTACTAGTCCGAGACTCCGAGCGCTGATTACTTGCCCCTTCTAGTTCCCCGCGGAGCCTGGTGCCCTAGTTGCTGGAGCTTGGAGGCAGGAGGCGGATGGGGACGCGGCGACGTGCGGAACTGCGGACGGCGGTCGGCGTCGGCGACTCGGCGGTGGCTTTGGTGAGGACGCTGGGGAGGCGGCGGACGGATGGGGACGCTTGACGCAATGACGCGGGCAGGCGGCGGACGGAAGTCACGGCCTCATGGGGCGGCGGCCGGCGGCGGCTCTGCCGCTCTGGAGTGACGGCGGCCGGCGGCGGCTCTGGAGTGACGGCGGCGGCGGCTCTGAAGGGGATGGGAACGGGAGTCGGGCGGCGGCGGCTCTGAAGGTGAAGGGGATGGGAACGGGAGTCGGGCGGCGGCGGCTCTGGAGTGACGCCGGGACGCTGGACGCACGGGATGGACGCTAGTCGCTAGGGTATATTGTTGACTTGTTGTGGACTCGTGGGCCGTTTATGGGCCGGATGGAATGGCCTGGACGACAGTTTATCGGTTAAAATTCTAATTCGGTTACCGGAAACCCAAAACCGACCCAATCACCGACCACCGAATAGCGCTAGTTTTTTAACCGAACCGAACACCGAAAACCGATTTAACCGACTATTTCGGTTAAATCGGTATGGTTCGGTTCGGTTAATCGGTTTCGGTTAATTTTTGCCCAGGCCGAGGTGCTTCATGTTCATCATATTGCCCAGCTCAAAGCGAGGGTACTTGCCTTCAACCCAGAGGGCATCAAGGAGTTAGTGCTGCGTGCGGAAGAGCTTGGGGTGCCTCGCAGCTCGCGAATGTTCTGGCAGGCGTTGACAGTCGTCGCACAAAACACCAAGGAGAAGGTTGCTGCCAGGCTCGAATTTTTGAAGAGTACTCTTGGTTGCCACGAGACTGAAATTGCCACTGGTCCAAGATGAATATCGAGGAGAGCCTTCACCGCAGGATTCAGTTCTTGATCAACGAGGTTGGACTGGAGCCTGCAAACGCCTGCCCTGTTCGCATGCAGCCTGGTGAAGAGGCCAGTGCCCTGACATTGTGTCATGAAGGTCCTGCTGGCTAACGGATTGTTGGATAGAAATTGGAGTTTTTACTCACTAGCTCAATATGGAGAGGATACTTTCAGACTGAGGTGTATTGACAGTCACCAGGACTCTGTTCCTGAGCTTGCAGATGCTTATGCCACAGCTCGTGCTGGTGTTGTGCTCTCGAGTCTAATTTTAACATCATGATATGTTCCAGTCCATTTCGTATTCTAGGCGGATGGAGTAACTGCAACTCATGCTCATTAGCAGCTGTTGTTCTCAATTCTTCTTTCTGCAACAAAACTACTAGTGACCTCTGACTGCTCATAGTCCAGGTTTGAGCTATGGTTACCTATGGTTCTATGAAGGAGCTGGTTGGCTTATTCTGGAGCCTTACTGCACGTGTTTGCTAGTCGCTTCTTCTGTCTAGCTAATGGCTGAAGATTGTCCTTAACTTAGTTGTTCTTCTGCTGATAGGCCCTTATTGTAGCACTTAGTCCAATTGGAATTTGACAGCATGGGATTTCTCTTTTCTCTAACCATGTTTGCTCGGTGTGTTTTACTTCAACTGACATTTACTTAGCTCAAGCTCACACTAGTCACTGATACTTCTTTGTGATACTTCTTTGGGGCTTGGCTAATTCCTTTTTAGCAGAATGGATTATTTTTGTTTGTAGGATGTTTACATTGTACATTTGTACTTAATGAGGCTGAATTATTATTTTGAAGCAGTGGCCGAAATTGGTACTACAAAAAAAACTCTCTATGAAACAATTTTGTAAACCAAGTGTTGTGGCCAACAATATATTCTTGATTTCTAAAAATTGTTGTTTTGGTTCAATGGACCTCTGCCAGGTACTCTAGATGGTTCTGTTTAGTTTTAACTTTTAAGGGAATGGGATGCTGGTTGCTGAAATAAATGGCAGGTAACAAGGGAGAAGACTTCACATGAGGGAGTACTAATTTGGGTTGTTGAGTTTCCACAGAATATAGCACTTCTATACGGGTATCTTGACTTGACCGCCAAGAATTATCTGATTGTGGAAATTAGTTTGTCATATATAGAGAACATATCTCTTCTGGAAATAAAACCACTGTAGTTCATCTACTGTCATGAGAACTCTGTTCCTGGTATTGCAAATGCTTATGCCGCAGCCTGTGCTGGTATTCTGCTTTATAGGGGTCCAATTTTAACACCTTGAAATATTTAAATCATTTTATTTTCTAGATGAATTGTAGCAGTGCAACTCATGCTCATTAGCATCTGTCCATGGCGCAGGCTTTCTTGATTCTTGGTGTCTGCAATAGAATCACTAGTGATCTCTGACTATCATAGTTCAAGTTTATGTTATCTATGAAGGAACTGGTTTGACTCATTCTGGAGCTGTACTGAACATTGTTTTTAGTTGCTTCTTCGACCTAGCACATGGCTGAAGATTTAACTTGTTCTCTAACCAAGATTGTCCAGTATGCTTTATTTCAACCAATGTTTTACTGAACTCACACTAGTCCCTGACGCTTTTCTGGCGTTTCTGTTTTATTTTTAGCCGAATGGCTTGCTTTCATTTCTACTGATGTTTACATTGTACATTACTTAACTGAGCCTGAACTAGTACATTCAGATAGTGGTGAAAATTGCTACCGAGACAAAACTCTCAGAAACAATTTTGTATAGCCAGTGTTGTACGTCCCAGCAAAATATTCTTGATTTCTAAGGACAGTCCTGGTGCCATGGACCCATGCCCATGTACCATGGTTCTCTACTTCTCTGTTTGGCCTTAAGTGGATGAGAGCGGCATGTCCATGTATGAGTGAAGGAGGGGCAGCTTTCGATAACTTTTCTCAGCCGGGCTCTGGATGAGCTCTTGGTGAAATACCGTACCACCGCCTGAGTGTTTTTTTAGTGGATGAGAGACTAACAGCTGAAAATAGATGGCAAGTAGTAATGGAGAAGACTGTACAGAGAATACTAATTTATTGATCTTGCATTTTTTCATAGAATATATTGAGACTATATCCCTTTTATACTGGCATCTTGGTCTGGCCACGTAAGATTAAGGAAACTGATCTCTCTCATATATAGAGAACTTACCTCTTTTGGAAATAAGCCCATCAAATAAGGAAACCTGTTTATTATCATTGTTCTTAAATCCAAGCCTTAAACTTACCATTTTGTTTGTTCTGCAATTTTAAGTAGGAATATCTCTCAAAATATTTGTACAGCTATAGCCTGTACATGATAGATAACAGGCATGATACTATGTTCAAGTATTTTCTTGCTATATGCCATAGTGTGCAGTCTGGGTTAACAGCAACCCACATGATGGATGGAAGAATTTGTTGAAGTGTTGTCTAAGCAGGGTCACAAGCCGATGTAACCATGGGTGGCCTCTCTTTTGAGCATCTTCTGAAATTCCATGCCTCTCTAGAACAAATTTGCTGACGATTACATGATTCACAGAATCACAGTATCGGCTTCCTGTTTTGTATGAGCATGTTTGTCCGGTATGTTTTTTTTTATCTCAGCTGATGTTTTGCATAGCTCGTACTGGTCAGTAAATTTTCTTTCTCGAACACGTAGGAGAGCTACGCATCAATATATTAAAAATATATTAAAAAGATAAGGGTTCAAAGAAAACCCAAAGTTGCAGCACAAGTTTTTGTTTTGGGCAAACCTGTGCAAAAATTCCCTAAACTATCAGATATAAAAGCATTTTTTCTATAGCACCAAGACCTAAACTAGACCAAGGATTCCAACTGTTCTTGTGAGGGCACTAGGGCGAGGAGATATTTCTCGAGCCCCGGCCATATTCCATAAACGCAGCCCCTCTCTGATCACATTATAGACTCCATTCAAGTCAGGTGAAACTTCATCGAACACACAACGATTGTGATGGTTCCAAACTGACCATGCACCTAGAATGATGATAGAATTTAGCCCTTTTCTGACCTGTCCTGATACTCTCACTTGCCTTTTCCCACCAATCATCAAAGGAAGTTTCATCGGGTTGTAGGGCTAGAATCTGCAAGCCCACACTTTGTAGTAGTCTGAACCAAACTTGCCGGGTGAAGACGCAAGAAACGAGCAAGTGATCAATTATTTCATCCATTTGATCATAAAGAGGACAACATTCAGGATGTGGGAGACCCCTTCTCGTATGTCGGTCGGCTGTCCAACACCTGTTGTGTGCAACCAACCACTTCTATGAGGGTTTGCTATTTTGTTTCTATCTGAATCCTCAATGGGTTACGTTTACTATTCCCTCCGTTTAAAATATAGGTCGTTTTGACTTTTTTAGATACATAGATTTTGCTATGTATGTCTAGATACATAGCAAAATCTATGTATCTAGAAAAGCCAAAACGACCTACAATTTGGAGGGGAGTAGCACTTTGATTGGTCCAGTGATCTTGAGAAGTGGGAATTTCTCTCAAAATATTTGCACTTCTATAGCCTGTGCATGGTGGATAAGAAGCATAGTATTTATAAGGCTTTTCTTACTATATGTCATACTATGCATTCTGGTTTTATGTCAGCTCACACGATGCCTGCAAGAACTTGTTGAGGTGTTTTCCACGCAGGGTCACAAAAGCCGTTGTAACCACCGGTGCCCTCTGTTTTGAGCTGCATCTGAAATTCCAGACCTCTGAATAACTCCTTGTTTTCTGTATGATTAATAAAGTGTGGTTGCTGTCCAAGTTTAGATACATTTCTCATAACTCGTGCAGATGCAGCAAACAAGCGTGTAACTCCATGCTCGTTGTATGCTAAAGCTGTAAGTGCATGTTTGCCACCAGTCATTTATTCGAAGATAAGACAGTATTCGTGCTCTGGCTTCCAGTTCCTGGTTTTTCAGAGTTTCTCAGTGAACTGTTGTTTTCCTTGTGGAATTTTCTGTCAGTTTCTATGGATGAGAGCGATGCTTTTACTTCTACGCGTGCAGTACTGGACCAAGTCTCATCAGTTCGATGCTTTCGCTCAGGTCTAAGTCTCAGGATCGTATGAAGTTTCAGGATCTAGGATTGAGAAACTAGGTAAATCTCGCATATGGAACTGCAAGGACTCTTGGAAAGTTTTTTTTTTTCCTCTATACCTGTTCAACACATTGGTACTTTTTCCCTGAACGGTTTGAGGCACTTAACCAAGCTAAGCGATCATGTATCTCAAAATTTGCTGGATACCCTACAAATTGCCTGTAGTTCTTTGAAAAAGCTTGTCAAATCTACACAATCAAAGAACCAATAGACCCGAATTTGCTGTGGAAACTAATTCTACAAATTTAGCAGCTAAACTTTGTATTAAAAAAAACAAATGCACCCGTCTCTGTGCGCCTGTGCCCGTGGAGGCGTGGAGCTGTTGAGGCGAGAGATTCCACATTCCAGAAATCAGTAATGCAGCTAAGTGGATCTGCGGGCTCAATTTGCAGCGACATCTGCCCAGGTGGCCCAGGCGAACCGGTGTGGGCCTATGGGGCCTAGTGGGGGAGTGGGCACTTCCGGACTTGTTTGTTGAGCAGTGGCGACGGGCCGTGCTGCTCCTGTCACTGCCGGCGAGACGACCTAGCGCCGCCCCTCCGCCGCCGCCATCATGCTGCACCTCCGGGATCGCATCCTCCCTCTGCTCCGCGCCGCGTCCACTATCCACCCCCGCCCCTGCCTCCTCCTTTCTACTTCCACCTCCACCTCTCCCGCGCCCTTCTCCCTCGAGCTCGAGGACTACCTCGTCGCCGCCTGCGGCCTCACCCCAGCCCAAGCCCGCAAGGCGTCTCAGCAGGCATTCGATGAGGCAGCCAAACGATCAAGGAAACCAATCGAGGAGTTCTCCTACCCCCGCCTCAACTCCGCATCGAAGAACCCGGACGCCATCCTCGCCCTGCTCTCCGGCGTCGGCCTCTCCCGCGCCGACATCGCCGCCGTCGTCGCCGCCGATCCGCTGCTCCTCCACTCCTCGGTGAAGACCGTAGGCCCCCGCCTCCTCGCTCTCCGTGACCGCCTCGGTCTGTCCCCTCCGCAGATCGTTCGCTTCCTCCTGGTCGGCTCAGACGCTCTCTGCCACGATGTCATTCCCAAGCTCCAGTTCTTGATCTCCTTCTACGGCTCATTTGAGCAGGTCCTGGTGGTCGTAAAGAGGAGCAACAGCCTCCTAAGGGTGGGTCTTGAGAGTGTGATCAAGCCTAATATAGCTTTGTTTCGTCAGATTGGTGTTCAAGATATTGTCCAGCTGTGTTCAAACACCCCGCGGTTGCTTACATTCAACCTGGAGCGCCTGAAGGACTGTTTGCTGCGGGCGGAAGAACTTGGGGTGCCTCGCACTTCACGGATGTTCAAGTACGCGGTGTCTTTGGTCGCCGGTAATTCCAAAGAGAAGGTTGCTGCCAAGCTTGAGTTCTTTAAGAGGACTCTTGGTTGTTCTGAGGCTGAGGTTTCCGTTGCAATGTCCAAGGTGCCAACTATTTTAGGAATCTCTGATGAGAATCTTACCCGCAAGATAGAGTTTCTAGTCAATGAGGTTGGAATGGAACCACAGTACATTCTGGAAAGGCCTATTCTGCTTGGATATAGCTTGAAAAAGCGTCTGCTCCCACGTCATAGGGTTGTGAAGGCCCTGCAGGCAAAGGGATTGTTGAATAGCAATATGAACTTGTTTTCATTGGCTGTAATTGGAGAGGAGGCTTTCAGATTGAAGTTCGTTGACTGTCACAAGGACTCTGTTCCTGGCCTTGCAGGTTATTATGCCACAGCTTGTGATGATGATGTGCCCCCTGAAGTCCAACTATTGTCCTGAAATATTTAATATTCTTGGTATAATTCAGGTGGATTGTAGAATTGCAACCCATGCTCATTTGTTGTCCGTGATACAAACTTCCGAATTATTGTTTCAGCAATATAACTACTTTGATTGTTGACTTGTCATTGTCCAAGTTTTTAGCTGTGGTTATCTATATGGCACTGGTTTGAGTTATTCTAGAGACTTGCTGTACGAGTATAGTCACTTCTTCCTAACACAGGACTTGCGTATCCTCAAGGTTAACTGTTCTTCTTCTTCAGCAGAATGGTCATTTTTATTGTACTTAAGCTACGAGTAATATGATAGTGTTAGCTTCCCCTTTTCTCTAACCATGTTTGTTAAAGTATGTTTTCATCCGAGCTTACGTTTAAGTACCGCACACTACTTTTTTTTGAATGCCCGTATCTCACACTAGTCACTGATACTTCCATGAGGTTCCCAATTTTTTGTATTTTCTGAACGAATTGCTTTCATGTCTACTGTTGTTTATCTTGTACATTCGTTCATTAATGACGCTTGACTAGGTAGTGGTCAAAATCTCTACAGAGTTGGAGCTCCCTGTGAGACACTTGCATAATGCTGTGTAAAAACAAGTTTTCATACTTTCTCTGAAATGTTTTTAGTCCAATTTGCTCAACCTTTGCGAAGACTATGATTGTTTGTTTGGCCTGAAGGGGATGAGTTACTAATAGTCAGAATAAACCATCGGTAAACTGTTAATGTATTGGTGTTGCCTTACCGAACTCACGACTCAGTTACTGGTATGACTCCTGGCTACGTTCTTGAATTATCATATTTGGTTTAGTTATGAACTACAACAAAATTATTGAGTAGGACAAGTTAATATCATATTTGTTGGAGGTCTTTGATATAAATTTGGAATATTTTGCTGTACTATTTTGTATAACAGCCTGGAGAATATCACCGCATAATGGAGACTGGAGAAGCAGAGGACACACGCATAGGAGTTACCGAATCGATAGGTGTTTTTACTCATTATGATTCAATTTGGAGGTTCATTAACTGTCACAAGGATTCTGTTTCCTAGTGTTGCGGATGCTATTCGCAGCTTGTGCTGGTGGTGTGCCCTCGAAAGTCTAATTTTAACATCTTTAAATGTTCAGATCCCTTTTTTCATTTTTGGCAGATGGTGGAACTGCAACTCACGCTCATTAGCAGCTGTTCACGGTGCAGGGTTATAGGTTATGTCAATTCTGGTTTCTGCAATAGAATCACTAGTGATCTCTGTACGCTCATAGTCGAGGTTTAAGTTTATCTAGGAAGAAACTTGTTTGACATTTCTGGAGCCTTACTGCATGCGTTCATTAGTCAGTTCTGCCTAGCACGTGGCCAAAGAGTATGCTTAACTTAGTTGTTCTTCTGGGGATGAGTATTTTTTGTAGCACTTAAGCCAATTGGAATTTGACAGTCTTCACTCTCTGCTTTATCTAACCATGCTTCCTCAGCATGTCTTATTTCAAGTTTTCAACTGATGTTTTACTTAGCTTGTCACAGACACTTCTTTTGGGCTTGCCTAATTTGTTTTTAGCTGAATGGATAACTGATACTTATTTGCGTAGCCTCTGTGCATGATGGATAACAAAAATGGGTTCTTTACAAGCATTTTTGACTATTTCTCATGCTATGCATTTTCTGGGTTTATGGAGTTCACATGAATACATGATATGTGTTCAAGAACTTGTTGAAGTGTGTCCTAAGCAGGCTCACAGAAGCTGCTGTTGGCACATGCTTCCTCTGTTTTCGAGCTGCTTGTGAAATCCCAGATCTCCGGAGAACCCCATGTTGATTATTTGATTGAAGTGCGGGTGCAGTTGCTATCCATGTTCTGATATATTGTCCTGTTTCTAATTTTCCATAGTTCACTTGCAGTAGCAATACATCAGATGGGCCAATCACAAGCGTTAACTTTGTACGGGTTGTTTGTGATAAGAAGAATCTATCTCCATCCATAGCATGTATGTTCATTGTATGTTTAAGGCTATAAAATCTTGTTTGCCTTCACAGTCCACAGTCACTGATTCGAAGATTCGAGTACCAAGTTATGGAAATGTGTTTGTGTGGAGACTTCAGACAGTTTTCATGATGCCTTCCAATTTCTGGTTTTTCAGTCACTGTTGCTTTCCTTGTCGAGCTTTTCTGTCAGTTTTGGTTTCCTGTGTGTCCCATGGATGAGATCATCTGGACCAAGTGCAGTGCCAGCAGTTCAGTGCCTTCGCCCACCCTCTCATGTAATTTAATGAATGGAACGTCAAGAAGTAAGAACATCTAGGTTCCCCGGCCGTGCTGCTTTGTGCTTTCTTAATCTAGACTTGCATCTGAGCATAATCTGCTCATTAGATAGAAATCAAAACAAATTGTGTTGGCTCTCACGGTCCACGGCGAGGAAACGCCGGAGGACAAAGCTTCCGGCCGCCGATCCTTGGCTAAGATTTCGCAACGACATCCTCTGACCTCTGCAGTCAGGACCTGTTCGCTGCAGCTATTTCCATCCTCTGACCTCTGTAGTCTCTGTGATCAGATGAGCCACTTACGGGTGGGGTCTCATTCCATTTCCTGTATATGGAGCCACCACCACCACGTCGAAACCACCGTCACTTTTGTTTTCTCTGGAATCCAACTGGAGGCCCAGCCCATTACACTCGTTTTCTTGGACTGCGCCGAACCCGACCCACGCGGCCACGCCCATCACCTACCCCTTCGTCGGCGACGCCGGATCGCCGCGCCGCCGCATCCGCCGCCGCCATGCAGCTCCTCCGGACGCGCCTTCTCCCTCTCCTCCGCGCGACCTCCCGGCTCCCTTCCCCTATCCACCACCCCGCCTGCCTCCTCTCCACCGCCGCCGCCCCATTCTCCCTCGAGGACTACCTCGTCGCCGCCTGCGGCCTCGCCCCAGCTCAAGCCCGCAAGACGGCGAAGAAAGCGTTCGATGAATCATCCCAAGTTTACAAGAAGGCATTCGAGGACCTCGCTTGGTCCCGCCTCAACTCCGCCTCCAACCCCGACGCCATCCTTGCCCTGCTCTCTGGCGTCGGCCTCTCCCGTGCCGACATCGCCGCCGTCGTCGCTGCGGACCCGCTGCTCCTCCGCTCCAAGCCCAACAACATCGGTCCCCGCCTTTTCGCTCTCCGTGACCGCCTCGGTCTGTCCGCTCCTCAGATCGTTCGCTTCCTCCTGGTCGGCTCACGCTCTCTCCGCAACTGCGACGTTCTTCCCAAGCTCCAGTTCTGGATCTCGTTCTACGGCTCATTTGAGCAGGTCCTGGTGGCAGTAAAGAGGAACAACAGCCTCCTAGAGGTGAGCCTTGAGAGGGTGATCGAGCCTAAGATAGCGTTGTTTCGTCAGTTTGGTGTTCGAGATATTGCCCAGATGTGTTCAAACAACCCGCGGTTGTTAACGTTCAGCCTGGAGCGCCTGAAGGACTTTTTGCTGCGGGCAGAAGAACTTGGGGTGCCTCGCACTTCCCGTATGTTCAAGTACGCGGTGTCTTTGGTTGCCAGTAATTCCAAAGAGAAGGTTGCTGCCAAGCTTGTGTTATTGAAGAGGATTCTTGGTGGTTCTGAGTCTGATGTTTATACTGCAATGTCCAAGATGCCAAGTATATTATCAATCTCCGAAGAGAATATTACCCGCAAGATTGAGTTTCTTGTCAATGAGGTTGGGATGGAGCCTCAGTATATTCTTGAAAGAATTGTTCTGCTTGGATATAGCCTGGAAAAGCGTCTGCTCCCACGACATAGGGTTATGCAGGCCTTGCATGCAAAGGGATTGTTGAATAGCAATTTGAACTTATTTTCATTGGCTGTAATTGGAGAGGAGGCTTTCATATTGAAGTTCATTGACTGTCACAAGGACAAAGTTCCTGGTCTTGCAGCTTATTATGCCAAAGCTTGTGCTGGTGATGTGCCCCCTGAAGTCCAACTATCGTCCTGAAATATTTAATATTCTTGGTATCATTCAGGTGGATTGTAGAATTGCAACTCATGCTCATTTGTTGTCCATGATGCAGACTTTCGAATTTTTGTTTCAGCAATATAACTACTCTAATTGTCGACTAGTCATTGTCCAAGTTTTACCTGTGGTTATCTATAAAGCATTGGTTTGAGCTATTTTAGAGACTTACCGGCTATAGTCACTTCTTCCTAGCACATGACTTACATTATCCTCAAGGTTAGCTGTTCTTTTGCAGAATGGTCATTTTTATAGTACTTAAGCTACTAGTAATATGATAGTATTAGCTTCCCCTTTTCTCTAACCATGTTTGTTCAGTATGTTTTCATCTGAGCTTATGTTTAGCTACCTCACACTGTTTTTTTTAATGACCCCATATCTCACACTAGCCACTGATACCTCTTTGAGGCTCCCAAACTTTGTATTTTCTGAACGAACTGCTTTCATGTCTACTGATGTTTGTATTGTACATTCCTTCATTAATGACGCTTGACTAGGTAGTGACCAAAATCTTTACAGAGTTGGAGCTGCCTGTGAGACGCTTGCATGATACTCTGTGTGGAAACAACAAACATTTCATACTTCTCTGGACTGTTTTGAGTCCAATGAGCTCAACCTCCGCAAAGAATATGATTGTTCGTTTGGCCTGAAGGGGATGAGTTACTAATAGTCGGATAAACCATTGGTAAACTGTTAATGTATTGGTATTGCCTTATCGAACTCATGACTCAGTTACTGGTATGACTCCTGGCTACATTCTTGAATTATCATATTTGGTTTAGTAATGAACTACAACAAAATTATTGAGTAGGACATGTTAATATTTTATTTCAGATATACAAGTTAATAACTGTGTATAGCTTTATGTCTATACAACAAATATGGTATCTGTCCTCCTTAATGACTCAAACTGTGAGCTATGCGCATTCCTCAGGATCCAAGGAGATTGGCATTTAAGACCTGGGAATAAGAATAGTTATTTATGATTTGTTCTGGATTACATTTTTGAAGAATAATCTAGGTTAAACCATGAAAGACATGACCCATGAATTTATTCTTTGTACTTCTGTACATACTATAGTTGTGCATATAGGTTCATCAATCAGTTTCCTTGTCTTATTTATTTATTATCATAAATGATTTACACAAGGTGGACTTTTTTAGTCTTGAGAAGGTGAAGCGAGATGTTTTCTCAGAAAATTTTGTCAATTTATCATAATAATGTTACTGTTGCTGGATTTATTGTGGAACGTAACATCTACCCGATGTTCATCATAGGAACACAACTACACAAAGAGAAACTCAGGCCTCCACCTTTATGATTCAAGAGGCGGAGGTGCTATATCTGCTTCCGGTGCTGTACTCGATGATGCAACCGCTGATGTTCTTTCATAACTTCAGATGCACTTTGGTCTGGTTCTGGAACACTGGACCTTGCAGCATGTCCAATGTTTTGGGGGTTGACTGGCAAATTCGGCATGAGGATTGCAATCTGCTTTCGGCATTTGGTGTGCTCCGTTCACCTGGAGCATCATCTGCCCCGACGAAGGCCATTGGGGAAGAAGACTGTGGAAGGACCTGGATAGATATTGTATTTTCTTTGTTTCAGGTTCTCCGTTTATAATTTGGGAATGTAGTGTGCCAACTCATTAATCTAATTTCCTGTTCCCATAAAAAATGATGATCAATTTTTCTTGAATTTGTGCTTGGCTGAGGTTGACTCTTTTCAGTTCATTTAGATAATAGATTCTTTTCTTTTGAGGGACTAGATAGACGGCAGAGTTCACCCACAGAGCTATGCTATACGGCTATACTCTTATCTGGAGGTCTTGGATATAAATTTGGAAGATTTTGCCGTGCTATTTTGTATAACAGCCTGGAGAATATCACTGCATAACGGAGCCTGGAGAAGCAGCTGATCCCCTGGCAATTGGCATTGTGTCCTGACTCCTGGACGCACCCAAAGGAGTTGCCGAGTAGTGATAGGTGTTTTCACTCATTATAACTCAATTTGGAGGTTCATCAACTGTCACAAGGATTCTGTTTCTTAGAGTTACAGATGCTTATCGCAGCTTGTACTGGCGTTGTGCCCTCTAAAGTCTAATTTTAACATGTTTAAATGTTCAGGTCCTATTTTTTATTTTCAGCAGATGGTGGAACTGCAACTCACGCTATGAATTCTGGTTTCTGCAATAGAATCATTAGTGATCTCTTTACGCTCATAGTCCAGGTTCTCAGCATATTCTGTTTCCTAGGGTAGCACTTAAGCCAATTGGAATTCTGTTTCACTGATACTTCTTTGGGGCTTGCCTAATTTGTTTTTAGCTGAATGGATAACTCATTTGCACATCCTCTGCACGATGGAAACAAGAATGGATTCTTTACAAGCCTTTTTGGCTAGTTCACACGAATACATGATGCGTTCAAGAACTTGTTGATTGTTTGGTTGAAGTGCAGTTGCTGTCCATGTTCTGATATGTGGTACACGTGCAGAAGTAACACATCAGATGGGCCACTCACAAAGCGTTAACTTTTGCACGGGTTGTGTGTGACAACTGACAAGGAGAATTTATCTCCATTACTCCAAAGCATGTATATTCATTGTGTGTTTAAGACTGTAAAATCTTGTTTGCCTTCACAGTCCAGAGTCATTGATTCGAAGATACGAGTACCAAGTTCCAGAAATATGTTTGCGTGGAGACTGCCGACAGTTTTCATGGTGCGTGCCTCGCCTTCCGGCCAATATCTGTTTTTTCAGTCACT
Source organism: Setaria italica (assembly GCF_000263155.2). Taxonomy (NCBI): domain Eukaryota; kingdom Viridiplantae; phylum Streptophyta; class Magnoliopsida; order Poales; family Poaceae; genus Setaria; species Setaria italica. Next base: position 7,854,123 of record NC_028453.1, on the reverse strand, counting down.
GTTGTTTCCCTTGTGGAGTTTTTCCGTCAGTTTTGTGTGCAGACCGCAGACAGTTAATCCAATGTTTAAATTATGAATTTCATTCCAGGACCACCAGTCAGTCACAATCAGCTTGCAAAAGACCCTCGGTCACAACCAGTTAACCACTATCGACGCGGAGTCGCGGCCCTGTCCTCCTCCTCTCAACTGCCGCCGCGCCGCTGCTCCCTCCGCCGCCGGTATGCTGCTCCTTCGGAGGCACCTCCTCCCTCTCCTCCGCGCGGCCTCCCCGCTCCCCGCCCGCATCTATTACCGCGCCTGCTTCCTCTCCACCTCCGCCTCCGCCGCCCCATTCTCCCTCGTTGAGTACCTCGTCGCCGCCTGCGGCCTCGACTCAGCTCAAGCCCGCAAGGCAGCCCGGAAGGCGTTCGATGAAGCATCCAAAGGTAGCAGGAAGGCATTCCAGGACATCTCCAACTGCCGCCTCAACTCCGCATCCAACCCGGACGCCATCCTCGCTCTGCTCTCCGGCGCCGGCCTCTCCCGCGCCGACATCGCTGCCGTCGTCGCTGCGGACCCGCTGCTCCTCCGCTCCTCGCCCAAGAACATCGGCCCCCGCCTTCTTGCTCTCCGCGACCGCCTCGGTCTGTCCGCTCCCCAGATGGTTCGCTTCCTCCTGGTCGGCTCACGCGCTGTCCGCAGCTGCGACGTCGTTCCAAGGCTCGAGTTCTTCATCTCCTTCTACGGCTCATTTGAACGGCTCCTCGTGTTCATAAAGAATCACAACAGCATCCTATTGTCAGATCTTGAAAGGGTGATCAAGCCTAACATCGCGCTGCTTCGTCAGTGCGGCATAAGTGTTCGAGATATTGCCAAGCTGTTCTCACTCAAAGCCAGGGTGCTTACCTTCAACCCAGAGCATCTCAAGGAGGTAGTGCTACGCGCGGAAGAGCTTGGGGTGCCTCGCAGCTCAAGAATGTTCTTTCAGGCGGTGTTCGTCGTCTCAAATATCACCAAAGAGAAGGTTGCTGCCAGGCTCGAATTTTTGAAGAGTACTCTTGGTTGCCACGAGAGTGAAATTGCCACTGCAGTGTCCAAGATGCCAACCATTCTAGGAATATCTGAGCAGAGCCTTCACCGCAAGATTCAGTTCTTGGTCAATGAGGTTGGACTGGAGCCTCAGTACATTTTGCAAAGGCCTGCCCTGTTCACATACAGCCTGGAGAAGCGGCTAGTGCCCCGGCATTGTGTCATGAAGGTCCTGCAGGCAAAGGGATTTCTGATTAGCAATACGAGCTTTTACTCATTTGCTCAATATGGAGAGGAGACTTTCAAATTGAGGTACATTGACAGTCACAAGGACTCTGTTCCTGGGCTTGCAGATGCTTATGCAACAGCTTGTTAGGTGTTCTCTATGCAGGATTCAGAAAAGCCACTGTAACCACCGGTGCCCTCTGTTTTGAGCTGCATCTGAAATTCCGACCTGTGGAGAACTCCTTGTTCACTGTATGATTAAAGTGTGGTTGCTGTTTAAGTTTCGGAATATTTTCCATAACTCATGTGCAGAAGGCAGCAAACAGATAGGCCAAGCGCACGTTCAAATTTTGTATGGCATGTGTGTAATGAGAAGAACTGTCTTTATAGAACATGTGCTTATTAGGGCATCTTTAACAGTGTAGACGTCAGCTGTCCGTAAGTGCTTCATATACATCACACAGACGACAAAACAGACAGCTCATCCAATGGTTTGTCTATTAAGTTTTCTATAAATTATTTAATTCATTCATGGACTCATATTTTACGGGGATCAAGTATGAATTGGATCTTTTGTATTCTACTTTGTCTCTGATTTTAGAGAACACCGAGTATACTATTTGAGATAATAGCATTCTATAAGAAGGACTATAATGTAATTTAATATTTTTATTTCATGTCCTTGTATGTCTAAAAGTATTCTTTGTGATTTCTATCTTTGCTGAGGACTATAGTGTAAAAAGTTAAAAGTGACAAATATCTCCGCACGATGGACAGACTCGATCTCTGTGATCCTCATCTCTTTCTGTTGTCTCTCTCTTCTGCGCATCTCCGTGGTGGATTGGGCGACCGCTCAACGCGGTTTCCAACGTTGACGGCGCTCTACGCGGGCTGCGCAACGCGAAGAACCGGCTTGGGTGGTGCGGCGTCGTTCGACGGGCCGTACGAGCAACACAAGCACCATGTGAGGAGCACGACGCGAGTACGCTAGGTTTGCTGCCTTCGCTCGATTTTGCTAGCTCAAGGAGGCTCCCCGCAGCAGATCTTGCGGAGCTGTCGTCTCCTACGAGCTCTCAATGCAACGAGCATTGTCCTGGCTATTTGCTATCCCAGCCTGAGTCCCTTCCGTCGTCTCGCGAGGCGAAGGCTCTTTTCTTTGTCTTCGCCCTTGTTCTCTTACCTCCAAACTTCCAACTTTAACACTATGCAAAAAGAAGATTCCCCATCACATCAAACTTGTGATACATGCATGGAGTACTAAATGTAGACGAAATCAAAAACTATTTGCACAATTTTGTTGTACTTTGCGAGACGAATCTTTTGAGCCTAATTAGTCAATATTTGGACAATAATTCACAAATACAAACGAAACGCTACAGTGTTGCTACAGTAATTTGGCACCTCCCAAATTCGCGAAGTAAACAAGGGCTTCATTTAATTACGTCCACGTAGGATAAACGTGATGACTTGGAGCTTGTTTGAACTCCATTCATTTATTCCAAGATAATAGGAGTACCAACCTGTTTGTGTGGAGACTGCGGAAAGTACTGCTCTGGCTTCCTAGGTTTTCAGAGTTTATTCAGTCAACTGTTATTTTCTTGGTGGAATTTTCTGTCAGTTCTGGTGTCAGTTTCTACGGATGAGAGCGATGGCTTTACGCATGCAGCAGTGGACCAAGTCTCAGCAGCAGGGACGCAGCCAGGATTCGACCATAGGAGGGCCGAGACATCGAGTATAAAAACGATCTCATAATTTTTTTTTCATGAACTCCAATATAGCACGAACGAAGGTATTCTAGAAACGGCCCTATCGAACCATATATTTGATTGTATTCGTAGAACAAGTTCTCCTACATGTTGCCATGCAATAGTGGATAGGTTGTATAACCCAAAGATGTATAAAATAATTACACAGGTGATGCTATTAATTGTGATGATTGATTGCGTATAGATGGGTTTGGTGATAACACAAAGGAAATGTATTTGGGTTGATCTTGCTTCAAACTAGCATATAAAACATGGAAAATTAAAAGAAGCTAAATGTCAATTATATGCTTTCTTAGAATACACGGTTTGAATCAATTGTTTTCTATTTCTTTATGCCAATGTCCCAAAGAATTGAGAGAAAATGATATTAGATCTTTAAGATATATGAGTACTAACTAGCTAGCTATTTGACTATGGAGATGGCCCTCACGTTTGCATTGGATATCAGGCCAGAACACAACTTGTATGGCCTCATGGGCCAGTAGGCTGGGCTGTTTGAGGGTCTTAATCCTGTTTTGATTAGTGAAACAGTAGTTTAGAAGCTCTCACGTGGTGGTGTGCGGCAGCATTAGGGGGGCCAGGCCCCTGCGCTCCCCGTTGGCTCCACCCCTGCTCAGCAGTTCAATGCTTTTCGCTCAGATCTCAGTCTCAGGATCGTATGAAGTTTCAGGTCTAGGATTGATACAGAACTGCAAGAAGATTTCTTTTCTGAATGTTCTTTCTTCTTCGGTTTTTTTTTTTTTTTTTGAATGAGCCGTCACGAGACGATGCCAATTTAACTGCTTCCGAGGAGTTCCGAGCGTAGCGTATCTTACCTATTAATAAAATACTTCGTCCCCTTACATTATCCGGGATCCGTGGCGCAATGGTAGCGCGTCTGACTCCAGATCAGAAGGTTGCGTGTTCGATTCACGTCGGGTTCAAACCCCCGAACTTAATCCGGATCACTCTTTTTTTCCTTAATTAAATCCTTTTTTTTTTCTTTTGACCTCTCAGCAGCAGGAGTAACTAAACCGCTATTTTACGCAAGAAATCTTTTGTTCTTCCATTCCATGCGCGCCAGGCTACTGGTGCCTTGCCACGAGACGGTGCGCCGGGTTCGCATCGCCGATCCATTCCATCGCGCGGGGCACCGCGCTGAATGCGCCGAAAGGCTCCGCGCCGAACTCCCTGCCGCCGCCGTCGCGACTCGCGAGTCCGGTGGTTCTTCGTCCCTGGACAAAACCATCGAAATCTGGCGACCGGCGCATCGAAAGTCAGCTGGAGCGTAGCTAAAGCTGTACGTGAAACCGAGCGCGACGCCGGTGCGGACCAAACTGAGAGTCTGTCCTCAACAGAAAACGGAGATGAGCACTTGAGCAGTGCGCCGCGCGTGGTCTCCCCGGCCGGCTGCTTGGGCAAAGCCACGTCAATCTCTCCAGAAAAAGAAAGAAAAGGCGGGCAGAACCCAAGGCTCCGGTTCGAAGTTGGGGCGATCTCGCTAACGTTGTCCGTCTAGATTGTTTGCCACTGGAGGCGGCCAGGCGGGGTTTCGGTGACTAGTTGTAAGGCTTGTTTTACCTTCAACCTGGAAGCAAAGGTACACTCCTATCTCCTAAAACATGCGATGATAGCTTACGTTATTCTGTACAGAGCTTACGCCATGTTATCGTTATGTGAGTAGTAAAAGAAAAACGGATGAGATAACACTGCACACATGGCTCGACTACTTCCGGCGACATTTTACTCGTTCAGCCACTTATGCGCAGATTTCATGGCGGGTTGGCGACCTGGCGTGATAACGAGGTATGCGAGCAACAAGTTGGGGGCGAGCGCCAAAGCAAGGGGAGCGCTGTGGTGGTACAGATTTCACATGCCAAGGTAAAGCTACAACTTGCATTGGGAGAAGGATGGCGTCAACGCTAATGAAAGGAACGAATGGCGATGGGTAAGCAGGAGAGGGTAAACCATATGGGCCATATTTCGTTTTGATTTTTTAATTTCCTAAATATTATTATACATGTAGACATATATTATATCTAGATATGAACCTAGAAAAGTCAAAACAACTTACAATTTAAAACGGAGGGAGTAGATGTTAATATTTTGTTCTGAAATAATATATAATTATGTACATACCAATGCAAAATACGAGTTCAATACTACTTCATCTTTTTCTAAATTTTTTGAAAGAAGCAGTACTCTTTTTCGTCTCATAAAAAGTAGCTGTAAGAAAAAAAACAGCAGTATTATTTTATCAGAAAAAATCCCATTGCAGTTGCAGAATGCAGAGACCTGCAGTCCAGGCAGAAGAATCCGGGCGTCCATGTATATCTACCGGAAGTTGTTTAGAGCAACTCCAAAAGTATGCTAAAAAATTCTTCCCAAAATAAAGTATTAGATAAAAACATATCAGATCACATTCTGCTAAAAAGCTAGTCTCCCGATATTTTAAATCAGGTCACGTCATGGCAGTCCGTTTTTTCCTCCGTCAAAATCAGCAGCCGTCTTGCGAAGCTGCTTTCGTACCTAGGGAAGGCCACTGCATCTCTTCAGCCAATGGACCAGCACAAGCTAAAAGAGCAACAGCCTTCAGGCGGACAAGCAGTCTCGCAAGCACAATTGTCAGATACAACAGTTGGGTTTACCCAAGTCACCTACCCAACGGCCAGGGTATTATTGTCTATTTAGATCGAGATCAGCAGCTACTATACTCCTAAATTGCTGTTCTATCAAGTTCGTCTTGTCATCAACAAGAATGGTCTTTCTCATCTTCTTCTGCTTTACTGCATCCTTTCTTCCCCTTTCCATCTCTTCTCCATTGCCAATCCACTCCTCAACCACAGGTGGGCAACAGGTCGTGCAAGATTTAGTCAGGTAGCTAAACTGTATTAATTTCTGAGACTAAATTATACCATCATCTTACCGTCAGTTAGTTTAATCTTCCTTGTTCTTTTACAGAAGCGTGAATACATCACAACACCGACGGATGCTTGACAGCGACTGCGGCACCGGCAACCCGGTGGACGACTGCTGGCGCTGCGACCCGAGCTGGGACGACAACCGGCAGCGCCTCGCCAACTGCGCTGTCGGGTTCGGCGGCGGCAAGAATGGCAGGAACTACACGGTGCCGCTCACCCTGCCGCCGCCGCCCCTCGCCCCGCCGCCGTCCCCCCTCGCCCCCCCGCTCACCCCGCCGGCGCCGCAGCCCCTCCCAAAGCTAGCAGAGAGATCCTTGCAAGTTGCAAACAAAAAAGGCATCAGTTTGATGGGATCCAGCACCTGCTTGCGCCGATTCACCATGGCGTGAAGAAGAGGAGCGACCTCGATGCGCCCATTGGCGGCGGCGATGTGGAGTGCGGAGAGACAGTCGTAGAGCGCGGCGAGGGCGTCGAGGTCCCCGAGCTGCACCGCGCGAAAGTAGTCATGCTCGTCACCGGTGCGGGTGCAGCTGACGCCGTGCCCCATGGGGCGGCGGCTGGGGGGCGGCCGGTGCTGGTGTGCGCGCCCGGGAAAAAAATAGGCGCGGGAAAGAGGTCGGGGACGGATTGGGGAAGCGCTCGCGACGTGAAAATATGGAGGGGGAGGTGTGTTTTTTTTCAGGTCGCCAATGTTTTGAGGTGTGTTTTTTTTCAGGTCGCCAATGTTTTGGGAGAATTTTAGGTGGACTGTTGGAGGTTTTTTTTCTAAAGAAGGTATTAGGGTAAAGATTAGCAGCCTTTTGGAGTTGCTCTTAAGCGTCTGCACTGTAAGTCCAATAGTTATCAAAAAACCCAGTTGCGCCGTTTCCATTCTGTTCCACAGTTACATGGACACGTCATGCGCCTCCGACCAGAATGCCCCATGCGGGTGTTTATTTTTTTTTCATGTAACACTAGTTCTCAACTGACTTCTTTGACTTTTTTTGCCATGTAGTTTGAAGTGGGATACTAACAGGTGGGCACTTACAACTTTTTTAATATAGTAATATGTAATTTTGACATGACAAGACACGTCTAATTAAAAAACAAAAGTGAGAATAAAATTTTTATTACACAAATTTGAGAACAAACAGATTAGTAATAATTAACTAAGTAACTTTAGGTGTACTTGATCCTCAACTAAGAAACATTAACCATAGTAAAAAGAATCATCTGCTCATGAAGAACTGGAGCACCTGTTAATAATAAATATATAATTATAGTAAGTTTTATAAATGTTGGGTTGTGGAAAAGGAATTGTTAGAACTGTTGAATATCATAATGAGTTTGACAAGATAATTGTTGAACAATAATAGGTTACATTTCTAAAATTGTTGAACCTAATGGAGAAAAGTTGTTGAACAATACGAGAGTGAAATCAGATCAGTTGAACATTTTCATGTAAATTTGTTGAACTAAAAAATGTTGGAAACAAGAAAATGTTAGAAACTAAGAAATGTTAGAAACTACAAAAATGTTGAACTAAAAAATGTTGGAAACATTCATCATAAAAAGTGAACATGCAGTTGTAAATATTGAAAACATTTACTAGTCGTGTAATGGTAACAAAATGTTAGAACGATGTAGTTTTTGTATCATAACATTTTAAAGTATAAAACATAGATAATCATTAATAGAAAAGAAACTTGTGACAAACCTGGAAGCAAATGGGAGAGGACAACATTTGAATTAAAGTAGCATGTCGATGAACTTTCATGAAATTTGTTGTACTTGTAAGAGAGGAGTTGGAACAAAATAAGATGAACAACTACTGTCCTCATGGAATATCATAAGTGAATTTGTCATAAAAGACCTTTTGATCTTCTGTTTCGAAAATGACTACCCTAACCTGCAAAGTGGATTCCTGATTAATGTTGGGTGCATGTCGAAAAAAAGTTGGCTATTATTGAAAAAATGTTGGAGTACGTAAAAAAATGTTAGGCAAACAATTTAAGAATACATTGGTACATGCTAAAAAATGATGAATTATGTAAAGGAAATGTTGGTCTATCAAACAAAATGTTGGTGAATGTCAGATAAATTGTTGGTCAATATCAACAAATGTTGCTATGTGTTGAGAATAAGTTAAAGGAAAATGTTAGTGTATGTTAATGAAATGTTGGATAATATTAAAAAATAAGTTCAAGAAAAAACTGTGTATGAAAAAATTGTTGATAATGGTCAAGAAAAATGTTGGAGATTGTGGAAAAATGTGGGCAATCATAAAAAAATGTCGAGAGATATAAAGAAAATGTTGGAGATGTGTTCAAAAATAAGTTGAACAGATTCTAAAATGTTGGTAAGAGTTTAAAAACAGCTTTAAGAATATATTGGTACATGCTCAAAAAATATTGGCAACCATCAATAAATGTTGAATTATTTAAAGGAAATGTTCGTGTATCAAGAAAAATGTTGGTGTATGTCAAATAAATTGTTGGAGAGTGTGAAAAAATGTTCTGCAAATATAAAAAATGTTGATCAATATCTAGAAACATTGGTGTGTGTTCAGATATAAGTTAAAGGAAAATGTTTGTTTATGTAAAGAAATGTTGGTCATTATCAAGAAAAATGTTGGTTAGAGTATAAAAACAATTAGAAAAACCTAGAAAAAATGTTGGTGCATGCCAAACAAATGTTGATTGATATCAAGAAATGTTGGTGCGTTTAAAAAGATGTTGGGCAACTTTAAAAAGATGTTGAGCAACTTAAATAAATGTTGTGCAACACGTGACACGAAGAAAATGTCTGAGTGTGTTAAAAACTGTTGAAATTAGGCATCATGGCTTCGTGGATAACAAAATTATCATTCATTGCCACTCCATTCAAAGAAATTAGCAGAAGCTACAGACCTTATTAGTTTAAGGCTTTAAGCATCAGTTCTTTTTAAGTCAACCCACACATGACATGACAACCTTTTAGACAACATTAGTTTTTTTTCTTACATGACCTTTCATACAACTTTACATCGATTTCGCAGAAAAACTCATGCTTCCCCATTCTTAGTTATGACTCATGACATGATCACTGAAAGAAGTCATGTTTTAAATTTCTTCAACTCCCCATCCAGCACCCATTTTCCCAGCATAATATGCAGAGTTGCAGGCAGGCTCAAGATCCACAAAATCAATGTGGACTGCAAGATGAGCAAAGCTGCTTTCAAGTGCCAATTTTGATTCTCATTTTTATTTTGAAGTTTTAGACAAGATAATATATTTTGTTTATAAATTGTGGATACGTTCTGCACTACAAGTCTACAATAGTAGATGCATATTGCCCTCTGAAATTAACACAACATGGTAACTATCTCTTTTTACCGGATCAACATGGCAATAATCTAAGCTTAGCATTTCATGTAATTGCAGAGGCCTGATCCTCAAATTCCGAACAACTTTGAAAAGGTAGAGAAATGCTATGATCAGAAAGTATCTTATCAACTCTACACGATTACGAAGGGAATTCTCAAGCACTAAAGCTTCAGATATATTCTAGTTCAATAAACGATATCCACAACACTGACTAATACTCCTATCTTGAAACAGACAATTTCAAGTGCTTTGATAAGTGCAATAGATGAGGACATATCCAAACCCTCACTCTTCACTGTCATTAGGCATTAGCAAGAAAACATGAGAAATTCAGAAAGTTGAACAATGTAATGGCACAACACTAAGGCACTGTTTGGCATAGCTCCACTCCTAAACTCTAGCAACTCCATCAAAAAATTCAGCCAAACACCCCAACTCCAAAACTCCATGGAGTTGCCAGCTCCATGGAGCTGTAGTGCAAATGGAGGTGGAGTTTTGGAGCACCTCTTTTGCTACTCCAGAAACCACTCTTTCGAACCTCCTCGTGGAGTTGGTGGATAATTACCCACCAATGCCACTGGTTACATAGAAAAAACGGTTCGTTCTATTTTCCTCCGAGACTCCACGCGCTCGTCTCCACCGCGCTAGCGCCGCCCGTCGCTCCTGCCGCCGGCCGTCGTGGCCCCTCTGTCCCGCGCGCTCCGGCCTTGGAGCCCCACCGCCGGCCGCCCCCACCGCCGCTCGCCGGAGCCCCGCCGCCGGCCGCCTCCACCGCCGCCCGCCCGAGCCTCGCCGCCGGCCGCACCACCCACCTGCTGGTGCCTTCCCCTCCTCTTCCTTCGGGTGACCAGTGGGCAACAGAAGAGAGAGGAAAAAGAAAGGAGGAAGAAAGGAGGAGGAGAGGATGACAAGTGGGACTTCAATTGGGGGCAACAATAGCAATTAACACTGAAATTGATTTTTTTTTGGAGCTGAGAGTATCCATCTAGCCAAACACCCCATTTTATTTCTGGAGTTCTGGAGTGGAGCTGACTCTTCCTGGAGTTTTGGAGTAGAGCAGCTCCACCCAGAGCTGGAGCCATGCCAAACAGGGCCTAAGTCAATGAGTGCCAGTTAGGCAGTTACACCATCTACTATGACTTAGGTCCCGTTTGGATACACAATGCTAAACTTTAGTACCCTCAAATGAAGTGCTAAAGTTTAGCACTTGGGGTTGTTTGGATACAGTGCTAAAGTTTAGCACATTGGGTGAGAAATGACTACATTGCCCTCATTTATGACTGGCTTGAGGAAAAGTGGAGAGGAGAGAGAGGGGGGCAGCAGGGGAAAAAATGAGCTTGGAACCACTTTTAGTACCCATTAGCACCTTTTAGCACCCCTTGGGTGTGCTAAAGAAAATGGGGGTGCTAAACTTTAGCACATCCCTTTTAGCACCCCTGTTTGGGAGCCCAAGTGCTAAAATGTGCTAAAAAGTGGGGTGCTAAACTGCACCCCCTCTCCAAACGGGGCCTTACTATTCTTACACAGCCATAGTATTTGGATAACTTTGTATCTACTTGTGGAAGAAAACAATTCTTTGTGTTTCTTTCAGACTTTCATTATAGATTTACCTTACAAGGATTTTCGGAAGAATCCACCGTCCCTGACGTGGGCCGCCGCCGCGGTCAAAGTCCGTGCCGATCCAATCCACTCGACAGGCCCGATCCGCAGAAGGCAGACCCACGTGACCGGAGACGTCTCCCAGTCCCCCCTGCCCTTCCCCTTTTTCTCCCGCTTCTCTCGTCAGCTTCCTCCGCTCGCCCCGCGGTTCCCGCTTCTTACAACCCCCCGGTCGCCTCGGGTCGGCCTCTCCCCACTCCGCCGCCGCCGCTCCGCTTGCCCCCATTTCCTCCCTCCCTTCCCCTCCTGCTCTCGCCTCCCTCCCACTTCCAGTCAACCCCGCCCGGGAGCACACGGATTTCGGCTCTCGGCTTGGACCCTCGCGTACGTCCCCGCTTCCTTGTTTCTCCCTCCTCTCTCTTCCTTTGCTTCCTTCTCGATTAATCTCTGCTCTTTTTTTTTCCCTCTGATTTTGTTTTGGTCCGTATGTTCAATAGCGCAGGTCCAGGACTCCGGGGTTCAGATTGGGGCCCGTTGCTCCGGCGTTCTTCGGCAGGTTGGTGTGTTTGAATTTATTTTGGGGGGAATGGGGCGCGTTTGCTTCCGTTTATTTTTCGGCGGTTTGCTGCGGATGTGGTTTAGTTGCGGATTGTTTTAGTGTTGACCGCCCGTGCTCGCGGTGTTTACCGGTGGCGGGATCTTGTGTTTCGCTTTGGTGCGTGAGGCGATGGTTGTGGCGGCGAACTGTGCTGGTGCGCGGTTGGTTTTGTTGACTGTAGACGGTGGGGATTTGGTCGAGTCCAAGCGTGACGTTTGCGGGAGGAATGTTTCACGGGAGATGCGGCTTATGTTGGTACTTAGAGCCTCGTGTTTGTGCATTCCGTGTGTGATAGTATTGCAATGTTGGAGGTGATTCGCCCAGTGTGTGGCGGCGTCTGTCCAAGCCTGTTAATGTGTTCCACTCCGGGAGCATATGCGTCATCCATGAATGCGTGCCACGGTGTGTTGTTTGCGGTCAAGGATATGAGATTAATTCCCGTCCTGCTTCCTTTTGTGAGCGATATCAAAGATTGGGTTGTTATTTAAGGAGAGCATTTAGTGCTAGATTGTGATGTACTCCCTCCGTTTCTCACTTCCTAAGAATTCAAACGTAATCAACTTTGACCAAATATATATAAAACATATTAATATTTATGATACATAATTAATATCATTAGATAGATCGTTGAATCTATTTCATATAAATTTATTTAAAAATATAAATGTTGCTAATATTTTCTACAAATGTAGTCAAACTTAAAAAAGTATGACCGGCACGCTTCCCACGGCGACAAATATTAAGGGACAGAGGGAGTAGTACTAGTGGTCTGCTCGATTGACGCAGTGTTGATGTGACTTGTTCGAAATTTAGCATTTGAGTGCATTTTCCTGTGTAATTGCTGCTGTTGAATTGAATGATGCGATGTCTGAGTGGTCCTTCTATTTGTGATAAGGATGTGTTGTTGAGAACGTGCCCCAGATGTCCCACCTTCTCTGAGGTTCAATTGAGTTCAAGTTTTCCGTTTACCATGCAGTGAATCTCTGAAGGATTTGAGCTGTGCGCATTCAATGCTGCCCCATTCCTTGTGATTGGGGACTAATATGCATCATTTAATTTTCCAAAATGATTGAGATCTGTAGTTTGTTTGTGCCACTATAACCATTGAACTTTCTCTTGCATACTCATGTGAGTTGCTGATTGGTACTAGTCTACTAGACACTGACTGCATGACGTGCAAAATTGCATGGGAGCTAAATATGGAAGAATGGTTTGTCATCTATGCAGATTTATTTTGTATTCCATTTTTTTTAGATACGTGCAAGATTCAGGCTTAAATGCTTGCATCCCTAATTGCATAAAATTTCTGGATAACGTGTGTATTGGTCATTGCATCACTCACCTTGATATTCTGCCATATTTGACTTACTTAGCATAGTCTTCAATCCGCCTATCCATGAAATGTTTTTATTATATATTTTTTATATAATAACAATCTACTGCATGTCTTGATTATTACACAGGCTTCCTACTGAAGGATATTCTGCCATATTTGACTATTTATTTCATTAACAATCTACTGCATGTCTTGATTATTACACAGGCTTCCTACTGAAGGCTATCTTGCATCATGGAGAGTACAGACAAGGATGAGAAAAATCTTACTGTAACCAAAGAGTGTACTAAACCTGAAGAAAATTGTGGAGATGCAGGAGATTTGTCAAGGAAAACAGAAAAGTTAAATGTAGAAGAAGCAACAAATTCTTCGAATGTGGATTTAAGTGAGGAGTCAGAAGCACAGATCCGAGAGGAAGGTAATTCAGCAAAGTACTTAAATGGGCAGATGAATGAAAGTACAAGTACAGACGCCATGGAACCTGTAGATTCAAACCAGATCACAAAAGAGATTCTTGCTGAAGACAAATCTGAAGAGCCAGTGTTTGATGGAACTGAGGTTCCTGAAATGGAAGAAATGAGGCGCTCATCCAATCAGTCTGTGGAACTTGACTCAGAGGCTCAGGGGTCTGTACTCAATGAGCGAGCTGTTGCAATCAAGAATTTTGTTAAAGAAAAGAGTGCCATTGCAGTTTCAACATTTATGCGGCGCCTTTCTGGCAAAAAGGATGAAAATGAGTTCAAGGTTGAAGCTGACAAGAGTGATGGTTCAGAATGCATCAACAGCGAGAAGACTGGGTCTGATGCTGAACCTAAACCTAAAGAGGTGCAGCAGAAAACCGACGAAAGGACTGCTTGGAATCCACTAAACTTGATTAAAATTGGACGAGATTTTGATACTTTTATAACTGGGGAAGCAGGGCATGAAGATGTGCCTGGTTTGTTGGAGCAACCAACAGTAAAGGGTAGGATTATAATATACACAAAACTGGGGTGTGAAGATTGCAAAATGGTTCGTCTTTTCTTGCATCAGAAAAGGCTCAAGTATGTTGAGATCAACATTGACATCTTCCCCAGTAGAAAGTTGGAATTGGAGAAGAATACTGGGTCATTTACTGTACCAAAAGTTTATTTCAACGACCTTCTGATCGGAGGATTAATTGAGTTGAAAAAAATGGAAGATTCTGGCATACTTGATGAGCATATCGGTGTTCTTTTCAAAGAAGAACCCTCATCTTCTGCTCCCTTACCTCCCTTACCTGGAGAAGATGATGAATCTGGAAGTGGGAAGATGGATGAGTTGGCAACCATTGTCAGAAAAATGAGAGAGTCGGTCACTCCTAAGGATAGATTCTATAAGATGAGAAGATTTAGTAACTGCTTTCTTGGTAGCGAAGCTGTGGATTTCTTGTCAGAAGATCAGTATTTGGAGAGAGATGAGGTAAAGTATCTATGATTCATGCCATAATTACTCTTTTCTTTAGGAGATGTTACGCCTTACAACATGAGTTTTGAATAACATCATTCTTGATTTCTCTAATTCTTGGTACTGACTTTAATTTAGCTATATAGATGGCAAAATTGCGTGTTTCATATCATTATGTTGTGAAAGGATTTTTCATTTAATTAAGGCTTTTTGTCTTGTACTGGAAATGTAGGCAGTGGAATTTGGAAGGAAGCTTGCAAGCAAATACTTCTTTCGTCATGTTCTAGAGTAAGTTTTGAAATTAGCATGCAATATTCTTTGCATTTATATTATATCCTTCTGTATTGGTTGACAAATTGGAGGTTATTAATATCAACTTCTGTCACTGCAGTGAGAATGTCTTTGAAGATGGAAATCAGCTGTATCGTTTCCTGGATCATGATCCTGTAGTTATGACTCAGTGCTACAACATCCCTAGGGGCATTATTGATGTTGCACCGAAACCTATTGCTGAAATTGCAACAAGGTTGAGATTATTATCTTATGCCATTTTTGAAGCTTATGTATCTGTGGATGGTAGACATGTTGACTACAGAAGCATCCAGGGCTGTGAGGAATTTAAAAGGTCAGTGCTTAGCTGTATATGCTTGATCAAGATGCAAAAATCATATTATACTGAATAGTCCATGTATTGTTTGTCTCCATATACTACAACAGTTGGTTGTTATTGCTACTTTTGGCAGATTTTTGAGTTGATACAGATGTTTAAGTTTGTAATATAATGGGTGGATCTTGATATATTTATTGGGATTGCTCTTTATTTTCTATGCTGTAAATCTATGAATAGCATTTTCTTTCAAACACACTAACACAACTGGGAATGCATCTATTGCTGAGACTTTAATCAAATGGCTGACAGAGACCAGTTATCTTATTTTCTATAACCCTCATCTCGACACATTTTCCTGGTCGACAATTGTTGGACGGTGATTACATTCTACTCTCGGCAAAGTAGTATCCTATTAGGCCTAATTATCTTCGGGCATTAGCGCAAATTTAATACTGAATTGGGATCACAGTCGGCCACCTGCATAGAACCTCTCAGCAAATGTTGCAAATCCTGTAGTGTAATGACTTTTTGTTTTGTTTGGGGTGCCCTATTGTGATGATGGGTGCATTATGCCTTTTTTCTCTCTCAAATATGCAGGATATCTGTGTATCATTGCATTAAGACAGGAGATTGTACTAACTCTCATTTCTCCTACATAGGTATATTAGAACAATCGAGGAGCTCCAAAGGGTGGAAATTGATGACTTATCACGTGAAGAAAAGCTAGCTTTCTTCATAAATCTCTACAATATGATGGCTATCCATGCATTAGTGACATGTGGCCATCCTGCTGGACCACTGGACAGGAAAAAGTTTTTTGGAGATTTCAAGTGTGTCATTGGTGGATGTGCTTATTCACTTTCAGCTATCCAAAACGGCATTCTACGTGGCAACCAAAGGCCACCATACAACATTGCTAAACCTTTCGGACAGAAAGACCGAAGATCCAAGGTGAACAAATCAGATCCCAGTGAAAATGTGAAAACATATCTATCTGTTTACAACTACTTGCTTTTTCCTCAAATGCCCCAATAGTGCCTGGAATCCTCTTTGTTTTGGTGTATGTATTTCTGTCATATACTTTGTTCTACCAAGCAGCTCTTCTTATGTCTAGTTGTCTACCCTTGCCACCAAAATAGATGTTCAGTTTTTTTAAGACTGGATGTATGTTCAACCTGCACTTTTCCTAGATAGGGAAGCTTAAGGGGAAATGTTTGATATGTGATTTGCATGGAGAATGGAAAACTTCTTCTTTTGAAAACAAAGAACCTCTCTTTTCTCACAAAGATACCTCTTTAAGTTTCATGTGATTTGACACCGAATGAAACATTCAGCAATCCACTGCTGATTGAGAATGTCATGCTGGTGCAACGAAGTGCTGGTATTGTATTTTTTGGGTTTTCGTGTAGAAGATTGAAACATGTATTGTCGAGCAGAGTTTCTAGTAGCAGATTACAGGAGAAAGAAGAAATATATATAGCCCATCAGACGACCATTGTATATTTAGTATATTCCTTTGTTTGTTTCTGGAAAGTCAGATAGAAGTTCAGCAGATGTTGTAAACAAAAAGATTAGATAAAAACATATTGTTATAGAAGTTGTCTGCTGCACGCTCCCACAATTGAGGTTGCTGTATCAGAGGCGGAAAGGTTTGCCTTCTTGCCAAAAACAGCCACTACATAGCCACAACTCTTTTCACGTTATAGCAGCAATATGCTGCTGGCATATTACAGCATTTTATAAGCACCCTTTTTGTTCTTTTAACTAACTAATTACTGAGTCCTACATATGCCACCCAGGAGTTAACTAGATTTGTGATGAGAATATGTTTTCATTTATCTTTCCTGTAACTGCAGGTGGCCCTTCCATACCATGAACCTCCTGTTCACTTTGCTTTGGTATGTGGCACCAAATCTGGACCTGCCCTTAGGTGTTACTCGCCAGGAGATATTGACAAAGAATTAATGGAAGCTGCACGTGATTTCCTAAGGAATGGAGGACTGATTGTTGACCCTGATGCCAAAGTTGCATCTGCAAGCAAGATTTTAAAATGGTAAGATGATTGTTATTCTTGCTTTACTCAGTGTCTTCAAAGTTTTACTGCTTTCTCTTGGTAGTGTGCATACTAAAAACTGTCAAATCAAAATGATCATGCATTTATCAGTGCTACTCTTGGAGAATCCAGTGCTTTGATATATGCAATTATATCGTTAACTCAATATACAAAGGAGGGTACTTCAGATACGAGGACAACTATGCAATTCCAGAAATATAAGCAAAGGATGGATTTTATGAGAGTTCATAGTCTTCTACTTATGAGAGTGCAAGTAACAAACTATTGAAAGAAAGGATGACCAAATTTATGATCGAGATCTTGATAGGATATAGTGAATGCATTAATGATCACTTTCTCAGCTCAATCTCATGTTCTACATGATTTTCAGGTATAGCTCAGATTTTGGCAAGAATGAGACGGAAGTACTGAAGCACGCCGCAAACTACCTTGAGCCTGCACAGTCAGAGCAGCTCTTGGAACTTCTCGCGAGCACTCAACTGAAAGTCGCGTACCAACCCTACGACTGGAGCATAAACATTTAGACGCAGCGTTTCAGTTACATTTGCATACCTGTTACACAAAGTCCCGTGGATCCATGCCGCTTATGCACCTCAATCCCCTTTCTGAAGCCGGGTGCACCTCTCTGATAGAGTGTTCTTATATTGTGGCGACATGGATGAGAGTACCAAATGACCTGATGTATGTTGCGTTCGTTTGACTGAATGAGCGTGCTGAATCGTTGATGCGGTCTTCCCCATTGGTGATACTCTAATCATTTGTTGCCTGCATGTTAAGCTTTGTGTTTCTTATTGCTGCTAGTCGGTGTCCTGCAGATTGTCAGATAGGTGATGGACTGGTGGTGTTAGTATTGCATGTTTGCCGTAGCAGGCGTCGAGGTAGGAACCGGAGGGAAGATACTATAATCCTATCGAGTCAAAATGATCCTGATCCCACCTAATATCCTAATTTTTAATGGTGTATTATTTTTTGATAGCCTTGCTTACGATAGGACAACTTCTGAACTTACGTATAGATAAAATCCACACATACCCCTATGTGTAAGAAAGTCTACATCACTTTCCAGCATAACATGCCTGCCTTAAAGAGATGGTCTCTGACGTCACTTCCCAGCACGTGTTGAGGTTGCAACAATCCAGGAAAAATCCTGAAGAAATCCGTTTCTGGAAGAGTTCGAACCTATAATCTCCTACTAAGGTCGGTGCTACTTGGACTTCTGATGACCAACTGGTTCCAAGCCCATTCGTTATGCCATGCAATTATTATTGCTCTGTATTCTTACGTAACAGTAACGCAAAATTAGTAAATGTATTTTTATACAATATAAACATTAAATTAAAATTAGAAAAAAATCTGATAGGACCTCGATCCCACAATCCCATCTTGCTCGGATAAAAACGATCCTTCCTACCTAGGATTTGATACTAAAAACCTTGCTTGCCACGAATGCCCCTCTCCGACTAAACTTCTACGTCAACCTCGCGAATTGGTTTCGTCGGTGTCGCTCCTCCAATTGCACCCTCTCACCATCTCTCTCTTTGTTCTGCGTGAGCAAGTCAAGGAGTTTGCCGCTGTCCACAAATATTTACCCTCTATTATTTGTTGCCATAACGTGCATCGCGATTGCAATAACCCAAGTGGTGATGGATGGTGATAGGCAATAACCCATCTATATATGCGAAAAAATGGTTGAAAGAGAGACACTCGGACACATAATGGATATCCGTTGGGGGTAATAATCTCTATCTAGAGTTCTTAAGGCATGGCGACCAAATCATAAACATCTACATGATTTGGACGTAATGAAAAATGAACGTTCGGAGCTACCTACCCTCCCCGAGTCCCCATGGTACTTTTTAGGATAAATTGTACTTGTTAAATAAATATTTGTAGTATCATACTACTGTAGTATTGCTCGAGTTTTAGGTTCTTATTGTATGATCCAGACAATTCCAGCTAAGAAAGCACAATATAGATGCCAATATCGATCATAACCAACACTTTCCTTATTCCTGGTGAGTCACACGCCTCGGCCTGCAAACTTATTATTGGAGTACAATTTAGGCTTCAGTGCACAGTTTCATTGCACTGTTACCAAGATTAGGAACTAGGTAACTGTGCCGCTTGAATTTCATGGGATGAAACTCCTCTCACATATAATGAAACTCCACATCTCTCTCCTCGTAAATAACTTGCTAAGTTAGCAAAATTGTTGATGTGGCATGAAATTTAATGCCCATGAAACTCCCACTGAGGCTGGCCTTATAGGTAATCTAGAACCAAGCACCACCGATAATGGGTTGTTGTAAGAAGCCGGCAAGGTTCGTTGCAGCTAGTTGGTTGAATGGTAGTTGTTGTTGTTGTTGCCTCGGGCAGTTGGTTGAATGGAAGCAATTGTTGTTGCTGCCACAAGAGGGTTGGGTTCGCCACAGCCAATTGGTTGAATGGAAGTAATTGTTGCTGCTACTGGTAGGCTGCGGGGTTCACAACGGCTAGCTGGTTGAATACGTACGAGAGCAGGTGTTGTTGCTGCTGCTGCACTGCTGTGATTGTCTGAATCCGACGTAGGAAAGCTAGTTGTTGCAATACCACAGCCGAGGGTGAGATTGCTGTTGCGTGTAGGCAGGGCCCGGCTCTATAATTTCGAGGGTCTTTGTGCAAAGATGAAAATAAAGGCCCGTTGGACTAATTTTTAATATAAAAATTTAAGTATACGGTACAAATAATAAAAATTACCTTGCAATATATATAACTCATAAAACATAAAAATAGTGTAAAAAAAACTAAAAACAATAACCATTATGATCACCTCAAATAAAAATATAATGCTTCAGTGCTTCGTGAAAAATCGACTTCGGGTATTTCTTGATGCAAAATCTTCAAGAACGATATCAAGATTAATATCATCCAAAACATCATTCACAATGTTGCATATAGCCAAACCATTCAATTTTTTTTATGACATAGTTGATCTAAAATAATATTAATTAGATAATTGCTTTTTAACAAAAACGACGTAAAAGAAAACAAAGATGGAAGCACTCGCCTTTGATGTGCTCTGTGCTCCAATCCATCAAGACGTGCTCCACTGCTCCAGAAGGCAGAAGCGGCGCTCGGCAATCCAACCCTGACGCCCTGACGGTCTGACGCGGCGCTCAGCGCTCCAGAGTCCAAACGCTAAGACGCAACGCTCGCTTGATCGCCTCCTGCACCCGCTGAGGCGCTGACCCGCGCGATGAGGCGATGATCAGATCGGTGGTGGGCGGCGGCATGGAGTCAGGACTCAGGAGCATATACGACGTAGGCATACGGAGAGTCGGAGACACAGAGTCAGGGCGTCAGTGTCAGGACGCAATTTGGCAGGCCTGGCTTGCTCTGATCGTCTAATGCTCTGATCGAATCGAAATCTGCGGCGGCATGGCCAAGCGTATTTGGCAGGCCTGGCAAGCAATTTGGTAGGCCCAATTTAGCATGGATGGAAGGCAGGCAGTAGTTCTTACGCGTGCCATTTAAGAAGGCCGAAACAAAATGCACCAATCAAATTATATATACTAACATCTATATAGTCATGGCTCCCCGGCTTCGTGGGCCTGGGCGGTCGCACGGCCTGCCCTCCCCCTAGAGCCGGCCCTGCGTGTAGGATTGCACAAATGAGAGTGCAGATCCCGCAGCTGTTAACGGCGATAAGTATTGCGGAATAGTGGCCATGGTAGCAGCACTTAGCGGCGAATAGTATTGCGGAATTAATAATGACCGCAATAGAAACACTAGTTGAAAGAGCTAGAAGAGTAAGAAGGGCAAATATCTTAGCTGCCATTATTGCTAAGTGTTTGATGGTGTGCTTGCTTAGGTTCTAGTTGGTGTGGATGGTACGGGCGATTTGGTGCCTATTTATACGCACAGCAAACCATGTAGCTGAAGCAAGATTTTGGCCTTTGCCAAAAGAATTGTTGGCCACATAAGCTAGATATGACATGGTATTTAGTCATTTTTGACATTTAGTGATTCCTTTTCTTGATATACGATATGTATTGGGAAGATAATCTACATTAGGTACAGCAAAAAAGTGTCTTCTATTTTTGTTTTATGCTACATGAGCAAGTGAGGTATGTTATTTAGCTTTACACATGTAAAAGCCTCGGCAATATAAAATTACTTCTACTTTGTAAAACTGAGTTTGCAATATCGTGGTTGCTAATGTGGAACTATGGCATCTTTTAACTGAATTTGTCCTAACAAACTTTTGATAGGACAATCTGGAATATCTTAGCAATGTGTTATTTATAATTTATTTGTTATGTTTAAGTTTAATTTGGGGCCTCTCGAATGGATACCTCCTTGTTTTCCTTTCGGCTCAACTTTTTTATGATCCGCTTAGGGTTGGACACCCACCAGGCATGGAACCAAGGTTATACCAACATGTGCTGGTGGGTGGGTGGCAGGGCAAGGTTGCCTTGTGGTTGGTTACATTGTGGCGCCATACGGTGCACCAATATGGTAGAGGTTAAGTTTAGTGTCGATCTTGTAGGAGGCACGGTGAACCTACACTGCTGGGGAATGCGCCTTCAGTATCGGGTCCAAACCCCCTATAGTACCGGTTGTGCAACCGGTATTGCTATTTCAGTACTAAAGGGGGACCTTTAGTATTGGATCAAATAACTGGTGCTAAATACACCCCTTTAGTACTGGTTGTTTATACCACTGCTCCAGCTTCCAAAAGCGTAAGTTTCTCCAAGAATCACAAGCGCCTGCTTCTCCAAGAATCACAATCACAAATTCCTTGCCCGCACACGGATTTCACAAGAATCACAAAATAATTCACAATCACATGAATCACAGTAAGAATCACAATCACATATTTCATAAGAACACAGAATAAATCACAAGAAAATATTTCACAAGAATCACTATCACCCATTTCACATGAATCACAGAAAGAACTAAAATCACAGAGTTCACACGAGAGCTTCGCCTGCGCCGTCAGGCCTCCCACTGCGCCTCCTCACCCACTTGCCAGCAAGCGCCACCAGGCCTTCTCACCCGCTCGCCACAGCAGTGGCCGGCGCACTGGCGGCAGCCAGAGGACAGGCCGCGCCGAAAGTGGCCAGGACCGTGTGCCGGCGGCGGCCAGCGGCCTCGGGGGTTGGATAGGGAGGCCCCTTGCGCCTGCGGTGGCCCGTGGCCAGCAGCCTCGGGGGCCGGCCAGGGAGGCCCCCTACGCCTGCGGCAGTGAGAGAGGAGAGGGAGCAGAGAGGAGGCTGTGTGGAGGGAGGAGAGATAGTGGCCGGTGGGGAGATAAGGCCGGTGGTGGGTGGGGAGATATAGGATAAGGCCGAGTGGGTGGGGAGATAAGGGGGAGAGAGAGGAGTCAGAGAGAGATTTTAGTACCAGGTGAAGCTTCCACCCTGTACTAAAGGAGGTCACAGGGGGCTCCTCGTCGACTAGCCGTTAGACCCGGTACTAACGCTCACATTAGTACTGGGTTAAAAACCAACCGGTACTAAGGCTGAGGACGAAAGCTTAGTTTTCCAGTAGTACTAGAGCTCAGAATGGGTGAGCATGCTTGTAGCAATGACATTTGTGTCGAGGGTGACGTGGTCAAACACCATGCCTATTAGGAAACAAGTCATCCTAGTAATTTTTTGATAGATTAAGGCCTTATTTGGAATAGCTTAACTCCTGCTTATGGCTAAAATAAGACTTAAACGATGTGCTTTTTTGCAGCTTTTTTTGGCCGCGCTTCTCCCCACCACCTCCATTTGTACTAAAACAGGGAAGCTAGTTCAGACCCGCTTCTCAATTAAGCACTATTTCAATATTTATATAGCTTATCTAAGAAGCGCTTCTCCCAACCGCGGTTCCAAACAGGGCCTAATAGAGATGTGAAATAAATGTCATTGTTTGTCCCTATTTATTAGCCATCTTTTATGCTAATTAACTACCACATGCACATGTACATACTAAATGGGGGTAATGATGACAAGAATTATGGGGATAAAGTTTGAATCTCGCAATGACTTATTTTTTTTGGGGTGAGAGTATTTAGAAGAAGAGTTGGGTGCCTTTGTCCAAGGAAGGCATGGCAAGAGGCAAATATGTCCTTGAGCATGTTCACCATGCTAAGAACATACATGGGTGCAGAGCCATGAGCACTTGATAAGAAGGTGCATGATGTCCTCATCGACAATGGGGTAGAAGGAACACCTGGGCGTGTTGAGGAAAGCCATGTCGATGCAAGCGTGTGCAAATTTGCATTCTCTCACACCAAAAAAGCTCCACCTTGTTAGACATGAACATGCCCTAGTTGGTGTTAGTAAGGGGGAGGCAGATGGGTGGGTAGACTTGGCATAGAGGAGGCTGACCTTGAACTCCATGGACGGAGATCTAGAATAAAGTGTCCATCATATCTGGGGAACAATTCGATGCTTGGGAGGGTGCAAGATAGGAGCGATGACTATTATTCTTGGCCGTTATGGACAGCTACGACTGCAAGCAGATGTCACATGTGCAGCAGTCACAATGATGTGAACAATAATGATTGGTGCACTCAGTGGAAGAACATAGTTAGGGGCATGGCAATGAGTGGGCCAACGGTTGTCCAGGTGTTGAATCAGCACAAGGTGGACGCACCACCGCTTATCCTGACCATGATTAGCCCACAATGAGTGAGTAAGAGTGGATTCAAATCCATGCCTAGCCCACAATGAGTGAGCAAGAGTGGATTTAAATCCATGGCCTTTGTAATGGCACAACCATTGTTGTACCAAATGTGCCCATGGATTGGTGTCATCACGGAGGAACTTGTGAAGGTTCTTAACCAAAAGGCAACACTCTAGACATCAAGGTAAATGATTCGTAGCTCTACATTATCTTTGGAGTGTCAGGTTGTCTCCCATGTGACCAGGTAGTCACCGGTAGAGCACTTGGTTGCATCGTTCCAAAATATACCTTTCTGAGGCTTGTTGCTATGTTTAAGGATAGTCTCAGGGATGAACGAGAAGAATAGACTTGGCATAAGCCAACTTCATGGACATGTGAAAGGATCTTGATGTCGCCTAGACGGAAGTGAATCAGTGTACCCTGAATATCGCAACTTAAAACAAGTTTATCAGCGACTCTTCTGGTATTTCTGGAATTTTCACAACTTATGGAATTTTCGAAGAAATCTATCAAAAATTCTAGAGTTAGGAGAGTAAGCCCTTTTGCAGTAGAATAAAACTCTCTCTGCCAGAATCTGGAACCTTCGGTTTTAGCACGGGCAGAGAGAACCCCCAAACCTTAGCGTTATTAGTGAGCTTGAGATGAAATCAAACTTAGTGTAGGAGCTCAGAGGAGGTTCTTCAGCAGGCACATAAAGTTCCTGCACTCCACAAATACTAACACCTAAGTAGATCAACCAAGTTCACAAGTTTAACAATGAACACAAGTATAAAGTAAATGCAAGCAAACTAGCGAGGAGACATAAGGATTTGTTTCACTGAAGTTCAGATTCACCCAAGGCAAATCCTACATCTCCGTTGGGTGCTTCCAAAGAAGCCAGATTGCACTCAACCCTTTACCCACTTCACTAGTTAGCTTCTTCCCTTTCGGAGGCGAAGCTCGACTTGTACAAACTGTCCCGTGGCTCACCACACCTTGGGAGATCCCGAACGACGCCTAGCCATCTAGGAGGCACACCTCCAAGAGTAACAAATGTTTCAATTGAAACTTGATAAGGCAAACCAATGCTTAAGCTTATGAGTGTTCTTCTAGTGCTCACAAATGGCTCCTCTCTACTAGCCAACTCACTAGATCTAGCAAAGATCACACTACCTCACAAAGGGGGGTTGGGGAGAGCTATATTGTCTTTGGCTTAGCTTAGAACAGCCAGGAAGCACACTAGCAACCTAAAAAACAACAGCCAGCAACTGGGGAGATACTAAGCACACCAGCAACCTTAGAAACATCATCCATCACCACAAAGAATCCTGGGGGCTTCTCTTTGCTTCTAGTCTTCAATTTTATCAACATGGGGCTCTCCATCACCCTCATTTCCACTCGGGCCACTAAAAGGAGGAGAAGGAGGATATTGTGGCATTTCAAAGAACATCGAGGCAAGCTGTTGTGCTGCATCTCTAGGGATGTTTGGGTCAACAGTAGAGGGATGAGGAGTGCCAGCACCAAGAAACGGATCACCAGCGGACGAACCACCGCCACTAGGCATAGCTCCATATGTGGGATTATAGTATCCAAATGTTCTTCCCCAATAATCTGCTGACTGAGCATTCTCCCACTGCTGTTCAATTGTCTTCAGCTCACTCTCTTGATCATCTGAACCAATCGGAGAAGGTGGATTATTTGTCATGTTGAGTTCTTGCATTTGTTTGCGCCATATTGTGTATTTCTTTCTCTTTTGCCTCTCTTTATGCATCTTTATGTTCATGGAGTTGTACATGCCTGCAAAGAAGTTGAACATCTTGCGAAGTGGAGAGGGAGGCTTATACCTAGCACCACCTTGTGTAAAAGAATCCCTTGCTGCCCTAGATGACTGAGCAGCCCTAGAAGGAGCACCGGATGGGGCAACAACACTAGAAGGACCCACCGGCTCACTAGAAGACTAGGAATACCTTTGGGAGGGTTGAAAAATTGCTTAAATGTTGGCCCTTCAATGTCATTCTTCAAATGATATGGCTTGTGAGTGAAATCATACTCAAATCGAAGTATGGTCACATGTTCAATCACATGCATAAGATAGGGAGCATATCCAAAATATTTTTGTGGGGAGAGAGCAATATCTTTCATCTCCTCCCAAATATAGTCCACCACACTAAATTCGCTAGCACTAGCAGATATGGCTTCAAGTAGGTTTCTAGCATAGAATGTGATTTTGCTAGCATCACCTTCTGTTGGTGCAAGAGTCTTCCTAAACAACCGGTTCAAATATCCATAGAATGGGAGCATTCCATGATTCTCACCATAGTTGACCAGTTGTGGTGTGAGATACATTCCGGACATTGCACCTTTTGAGAGCGATTTACTAATGTGAGTCTTTATCAAGTCTAGATCTTCTCCACTAAAACCGAGGTAGGTGGAAAAATGTTTTATGTTGACTCCATACCAATTTCCCTCTGTCATCCAATGCACCCACCTCACATTTTTCTTCACATTAAAATAGCATGTGGCATAGAATTGAGCAATAATCTCGTTGTTCCAACTATGTTCAAAGCCTTGTGATAAACATTTTTTTCCTTGCATGCCTCTATTACTTCATCTACCACGGGGTCTCCCAAGTTTGCTAAGTGAGACCAATCAATGAATTGAGAGCGAGCAATGGGTATACCTTTAGTAAGAATAGCACACTCATAGAAGTTTTGGTGAAAATCAGTATAGAACCTATAATCCACATTCGCTTTACCAATCCTTTGAGGATTCTTCTCCCTTTCTTTCCTTCAAACTTCAGTCATGCCTGCAGCCTTATAGTTCACCTTAACTCTATGAATAGGTGCTTGGGGTGGTCTCAGTCTCGCATCTCGAATAATAGCAGTTTGTGAGTTTGGAGTATGAGATGTGGGTATGCCAAAAGCTTCACTTTCTTATTCTCCATTGTCATTACTGCCCGTGCCTTAACTATCCTCATGGCTGCTGGTTCTAATTTCCTTTCCTTTCTTCTTCAAGTTCTCACGAGGTTGTTGAACATATGTCTCATCCTCCGTCTCTTCATCATCACTAGAGGTCTCATTTTCATCACTGCCGGGTTCTTCAATGCGAATGGTGCCTCTGAAAAATTCCCATGTGATAGTGGTCCTTTGAGACCTCCTAGGCTGCACAAATTGCTCATTGCTTGGATTTGATTTCTCCTTGCCCCTTCTCTGAAAAACAATGTCTCTCTTTCCCCTTGACGGATATGTGACAAATAGGTCTAATAAGCTCAGAAAAGGCTCCCTGACACTCCATGCTATCCCTTGAATTATGATCATGATACGCACATAGATGGATCATGCACCATGGTGTCTCTGCCCAAACCGGAACTTTCGGTTCCTGAAATCTGGAACTTCCGGTTTCGGCAAGGAAACCCTAGTTCATGGATACATCTAGTCGACCATGGGAACTTGAATCTAATGCAAGGAATAGCTTCTAGGGTTCTAATGTAGCTATTTTGACGATAGGAAACTCAGAGAAGGACCCTAGAAAAGTAGATCAAGGATGAACTCGATTTTGAGTACCTTGAGACATGATTTCTGAAACTTTAGAGGATGAAAACGGAGGGGGAAATGGATAGGAGCATACGCCTATACCTCTCTTCTGACAAT